>NC_044190.1:38895518-38897191 GCF_900880675.1 Sparus aurata | reverse complement strand
TTACAGTACAAAATGTTGATGTTAAAGTAACGCTTTAACTCACCTTTCTGATCCACAACGTCCACCACAACACACCTCATCTCAGACTGGTAGATGCTAGACCTGGAAAGCATCAGTAAACACCGTTACAACATTTTAACTGAGGAGGTTCATGTCTGTTACTCATTCAGCTTGGCCGATTTTATCACTGTTAAAGTCTGCAGTAATATGTAAGTATAATATAAGTATAATGTGTAAGAATTTTGGTTTTAAACGTTTGAAAAAATTTAAGTTATCAACGGAATGTGAAGAAATAACAGTTGTTACACTTTGTCAGATATGTCTATGTGTTGTCTTGCAGAGATATCTACTGAACAGGGTTGGGTGTTACTGTAATCACATTACTTTTGTCAGTAACGAGTAGTGTAAGGCATTAGTGTTCTGAACGTAGTAATCACATTACAGTTCGCCAGGCTCGTTCCTTACGTTACATTGCTAGTCGCACGCATCACACACAAGGGGGAGGGGGAGGGGGGCTGTCGATAATGGAACAGTGATTGGTTGGGGTTTGGCACAAGATCTCTTTTACCATCCCTGATTGGTTAGTCACCACCCGCAAGGGAAGATGGGATAACAATGGCAGCATCAACAACACGAGCAGAACATGCTGCTGCATGCAACTTGCCTGGAGACCGCCCGCTGTGTAAAGCCACTTTTGACAGTTGGAGATACAAACATTACTTTGAATTTGTTGAATGTAAGGAAAATAATTTGACTGTAAGGTGCACACTTTGCCCGTGTTGGAAACTTCTCTCCACCGCTGCTAACACTACCTCAAACTTAACGAAGCATCTACACAGACAGCAAACACACACAAAGCTTGTTGCTAAGGAACCGTGGAGCAACATGAATGTAACGAGTAATGTAACGAATAATGTAACTAATTATTTTGTTCAAGGAGTAATCATGTAATGTAAGGCATTACTATTTCTGAGAGTAATGTGTAATGTGTAATATATTACTTTTTTAAGTAACGAGCTCCAACACTGCTACTGAAGTTAGCATGCTAACCAGCTAGCTCCAGCCTGTCCTATCTTGTAATACCTTTGCAAGCTCCTAGTCAGGACCACTTACTGCACAGCTAACTGAGCTATCTAGCTAAAGGCAGGAGTTTAGCAGGAGTAAGTGGTTACTGATGGCATGCTGCCTCCTCTTTCTTTGGAGTGACCTTGCTAAGACTGAAACCAGACTGTCCAGTCTTAAAAAAATAGATACACGTTTTCCTCTGACTTAACTATTCAACTAATTATTCCTTATACTAAAAATCTTGGCAGTTTGATAAGTTCCTTATTTTTTGTAGTCCCTTATTTTTTGTAGCTTTCCTGATCTCTCAACTCTGAGCTCACCCTGCCATGGCTTCAACAGCAAAGCAGATTGAGAAATAATTTCCCAGTTCGTCCGTGATGGGTGTCCACCTAATGGCAAAATCGCCATTTGTGATCCTGTGGTTGCTGATATTCAAGGGCCCACTTATGATGATATCAATTATTCTGTATGAAAACAAAAGAAAGAAAACACAGACTTCATTAATCTGATGTTATTTTACCTGCTGAAATGATAAAAATGTTTTCTCTGCCACATTGATCTTGTTGATTCTTACCTTGCTGACGAAGCTTGTGCTTTTACTTTAATCT
>NC_044190.1:37850944-37938468 GCF_900880675.1 Sparus aurata | reverse complement strand
CAAGTTTCCTCTACATGGTAATTGATTGTGGCGCACCGCCACGGCAAAATAAAAGCCGCCACACCTTCAGAATAATGTTTTTTTTTTTAAACCTTGTTTTTATGTTGTTTTATGTTTATATTAATGTTATTGTATGAAATGTGATTTTGGCACAAAACATGGTGTTTTTTGAAATGTGACGCTACGCTGCAAATAGCCTACCCTTATTTTGAAAAACCAACACCGGAGTCACCACCTGCCTGTCTAGCTGCGGCGCGAAAGACGAAGAGAGTAGAGACAACAGTCCGACGTGGAGGGAGAGAAAAGGGTGAAAGAAAGGTACCTAAGCTAGGTTATATATTTTTATAGGGCCTATATATACAGTTTTGTTCAAAACCAGTGAAAACGACCCTAATGTATAGATGGATTAGGCTACAGAAAAAATCCTGATAAATGTGTTACTGATTGGTTAATACAGGATACGCATTATTTCTATCATTATTTCAGAGAGATTCTTATTTTTATTTTATTTTTGTACCACTGACACTTGTTAAAGAGAGATTACTTTAGGCCTAATAAAGCATGTCGAGTCTTTGGTTATACAGTAGAGAGAGATATTATTTTGTTGTAGATTAATTTTTAACTGTAAAACTTAATTTTCTATTGATAGAGGAAACCTGTTAGGTTTCAGATACACGTTTTGAACAGCACGACATAATGTTAGCTTAGGTAATGCCCAGGAAATTTTCTGCCATGACTCTTTTCTGGTTACATTTTCAGATGAGTATATTAAACTATTTTCAAAAGAAGAGAGGTTCCAGAGGAAGAGAGTCAGATAACCTTACATAAAGGAGAGGCTCAATGTACTTGACTTATTGTCGTGATGTTATTCCCTCAAGTCATTAGAAATGATAATGATGTGTACCATGATAAGTGTAATATTTAAATATTCCTAACATTACCTGCGTGGTATTGGTGATGTGAACAAATTTAACATTTCCCAATATTATATTAGATAAGAGCACAGGCAGAAGTAGTGCAGGAGGTGAGTGGAGGAGAGAAAAGAGGAGAGGCAGAGAAGGAGGTTGAGGTATTCAGTATAGACTAGTTTAGTTATTTAACTTATATCTTTAATTTGTTGTTGTTGTGTTTGTTGTTTTGGCCTAGTGATACTGCAAGATCCTATTTGCAATTATTTTTTCAAGTCATGTACCGGAAACCCTATAGTAAATAATGTATTTAGAAAAACATTCAGTTTGAAATTGTCATAATTTCACATTTTCAAAATTCATGTTGCCGTCGTCGTTGTCACCACCCCTCTTCCACTCGGGCAGACCTCCCCCAAGGTTTAAAAAAATCCTGGAGGAAACCCTGTGAATTGAAGATTTGTTTTCAGTTCAGCTACATCTCCACTCGAGCGTACAAATGTGCATTCAGAGAGTGCTTGATAAGCCTTTGGAGTTGTTGTTTTGCTGGAGAAACATCGGGGTATAAAGTTTTTCAGGCTAACAGTGTTAGCTAAACAATGTTGAGCGCAGTAAGCTATAACAACCAGTTCACCTCTGTAGAGTTCAAGGCACAGAAGTTCAGTAACAGCTATCCAGTTGTAAGTGGTCTGCCAGGCAAATCAGGCTTGTGTGAACCGACCAACCAGAGCAGACTTAGGCCCCACCTCAAACCCACAGGATTCAAGGAGTGTTTTTACAGCTACTGGATAAACACAAAAATATATATATAAAATATATCTTGAAATAAAATATATAATGATAATAATAATAGTCTTCTCACTGTTAACAACTCGACTCTCTATGAGTCCTGTTAATAGCCCACAAAGTGCGTTATTTGACGACCTGAGAATGAGACTCAAAATCAGCAAAGTAGCTAGTAACTAAAGCTGTTAGACAAAGTGCAGTGAAAGTATGAATAATATAGTTTATTATAGTTAATCAGTTTGAAGCTGCAGTAAATGTAAATACTCAGGGACAGTAAGTAGCTCAAAACTGAACTTAAGTAAACTATCGTAATGAGGGTTCAGAATAATTTCACATCAATCTAAATGTTCAAACAATTATTTATGTTGCTGACTGATTTTAGAAGCTTCAAATAAAAATCCATAAAAACTCAAATTATGCAAAATATGAAAAGTATTTAACATGTATATCTCCACTGTTCAGCCGAAACATTAAAACAAGTGAAGTGAGCATTGATCATCTTGTTACAATCAAATGTTCTGCTGGGAACTTTGAGTTCTGTCATTTCTGTGGAGCCTCTTTGACGAACACCACCCACCCAAACACTGTTCAGACCAACTACACCCCCTCATGGCAAAGAACCCAAGGTGTCAAACTGGCCTCCTCATTCTCCAGACCCCAATCCAGTTGAGCATCTATGGGATGAGTCAGAACCAACTCCCATCCATGTTGGGGCCCCCGTGGATCGTTCTTGGCTCTGACTGCATCCTGTGGAAGCTCAGTTGGATTGAGATCTGGGGGATCTGGAGGCCAGGTTGACACCTTGAGCTCTTCCCCACGTTCCTCGGGTCGTTCCTGAGCAGTTTTTGCAGTGTTGCAGGCGCGTTGTCCTGCTGGGGGGGCACTGCCATCAAGGAGTGCTGCTGCCATGAGGGGGTGTACTCGGTCTGCAGCTGTGTTTGGGTGACTGGTGTTTGTTAAAGAGACATCCTCATGAATGCTAGGACTCATGGTTTCACAGCCGAACATGGCATTTGAACAAAATGATCCACGTTATTTATTTCACCTGTCACTGGTTCTAATAATGAGGCTCTCAGTGTATACACATGTTCAATGCTTTTTACAGATACACTCAAAACTTCCACAAAAACACACAAAACTTCCACAAATACACTCAAAATCTCCCCAAAAAGACTAAAAATCTTCATAATGACACACAAAATAACCATAAATACACACAAAACCCAACAAAACTTCACAAAAAACTTCCATAAATATACACAGAACCTCCACAATGACACACAAAATCTCTACAAACCTCCACAATGACACACAAAACCTCCACAAACACAAAACCTCCACTAACACCAACCTCCACAAACACACAAACCTCCACAAACACAAAACCTCCACAAACACACAAAACCTCCACAAACACACAAAACCTCCACAAACACACAAAACCTCCACAAAACACACAAAACCTCCACAAACACACAAAACCTCCACAAACACACAAAACCTCCACAAACACACAAAACCTCCACAAACACACAAAACCTCCACAACACACAAAACCTCCACAAACACACAAAACCTCCACAACACACAAAACCTCCACAAACACACAAAACCTCCACAAACACACAAAACCTCCACAAACACACAAAACCTCCACAAACACACAAAACCTCCACAAACACACAAAACCTCCACAAAACACAAAACCTCCACATAGACATCAAACTACCACTGCTCTTCTTTATCTTCCTGCAGGTGATGAACGAGTCTAAAGGAAGAATCAACAAGACGAGCAACAACAGGAGCCTGAAACAGGAAAACTCAGTATCTGAGTGTCCGTCTTCTGAATACAACATCTTCAGGTCATGCAGTTGTTTTTTGACTAGTTTCACCTGCTCAGACAGTGATTACTGTTGACTTTACTTAATAAACCTATTTTTATAAATTACACTGTCGAGTCTTGTGATGGAGTCCAATGCATCCGCTCAGTGTCAAAGCTTTAACTACATTTGATAAACATTTATAGACACAAACATATAATATTATAATTAGGGTCCTCGCACTGATAGTGTTTGGGCTTTATTGTTTCTGTAAGTTCAAAATGTTCCTCTGCTCACACATAATACATTTTTGAAAGAAGGCAACTGAAGCACTATCTTACTCATCCATTAGCATCATCCGATTTACAGGTTGTTTTCTCCACATCATACACAACAACATGACATATAATTGATAGATATCTAGCGCCACATAGTGGACAGCCCGCCGTACGTGGCTGGCAGCTTTAATTTTGAATATTTTCCTTCATTATTGCCAGAAAATTACTTTTGATCCATCAGAACATTTAAATTTACTTAAGTACTATTTGTGTGGGCGACTTTCTTCTTTCTTTCATTCTTTACACATATCTATACTTTTAAACACTACAACATTGCGATGACTCATGCATTCATATAAAAACATTTTTTTTCAGCTTTAGTTGAGGTGAGGCTCATTTTTATATTTATTGTTCATTATTTATTATATTTTAAATAAATTATATTATTTTGGGGATTATGAAAATTCTGAAAAATCTAGTAAATGCTGTCAGAAGAGACCCGGAGCCAGAAGTGAGCTGAGGAGTTAAAACCAACATAACGAATCTTAATTTACAGCCTGGAGTTGAACACTTTAAACAAAACAGTTGTACACATAATAACTGTCAGGGACGATGATGATGTTTTTTCTGGTTATTTTTATTCATGTTTTAGACAATATTTTCTGTCCATACGTTGAGGATAAATGTTACAACCGATTGTTTATTTGTAAAATACCACAGAGTGATTTACAGGTTGGTAATAAACGGTGGCGGTAACAGAAGAATGAACATCGGATAGAAAGAGAAACAATACAAAAACAGACGTAGGTGTGAAGCAGTGAGGTTTCCCTCTGTGGACTGAAGGCGAGCTGGTTCAGGTGAGGATGTCGTGGGCCTGCTGCTCCACCAGCATGGCCATGTTCTTCACGTCGCCGCACCAGAAGTCCAAACGCTCCTTCATACCTTTGATCTGAGACAGAAATTGACAGGTGAGTGAAGATCAGCAGGTAGAGTGAAGATCAGCAGGTAGAGTCCACACTGCAGGGGACAAAATGCTCACTTGTGCTCTTTTTTACTCGTTTAGCAGATTTCACCTGTCTTAGTCTGCTTTGTTTTCACACGTGTGATCCGTGTTAGTTTGTGATTTCGTACTTCTGTCACACTCTTGGACGACCACAAGAGAAGAGAGTCTAACTCTGTTCTGATCAGATTAAAGGTCTCACAACAGAGAGAAGAAAAACTGACAGTCTCACTCCTTAATTAAGAAATCTTAATTCATTTCCTGCTGCTGTTGGTGAAGAAACTGGTTTGGTTTCAGGGTATTTGATCAAATATACCTTTACTTGATTATTGGACAGCGAGAAACGGAAGCTCTCGCTTTAAACAGACCAGTTAGGAGTAACACATAATCCATGAGACATTTAGCAGTTGTAAAAAGATTCAATTTCAACAATATGCTGATAAAAATCTGTTCAGAAACAAATAAAATAACTTCCATGAAATGTCTAAAAACAAGAGGAGGACTGACCTGCTGCAGGTCCAGCACTCTGGGCTGCACCCAGGTCATCTGCACCTTCTGGTCCACCTCATCAATGTTACCTTTGATCAGGCCCACAGACAGAGCCTTCATCACCAGCAGCTCCACCTGCAGGAGACAAACACACATCAGTTCAGATTCATAAACAAAACCTTCGATAAGTAAAATGTAAAAAACTGCTCAAAGATCTGCTCTGTGCAGACGTTACAACAGGAAGTTCAATTCAAGAATCTCTCTTGTAATTAAAGTCATTTTAATCACAGTCCATAGATTTTAAATGACGTTTATTGATGAGCTGATTAAATCCAACCGACCTCATTAACAGGGATTTTGGCACTCTGAGCGATCTCAGTGAAGGTGAGCTGTCTGTGGTTTGCAGGCCGAGTGAAAGTCATCTGGAAGGAAAGGAGAGTGAGAGAGTTAATATTCTTGTTTTTAACCTTCATGACAACATCGTCAGTCAACATGAGGCAGATCCCGAATTCTTAAACATGCATCTCAGGCCAGTAGTTGTCAATAAAGTCTATGATACGTCGATGTGCAGTGAGATTTATCCATTTACAACTGGGCTGAAGGTGTTCAGTGTACAGAGATATAAAGTGAGCTGATCTCACTCACCTCCATCACACAGAGCAGCTGGATCTTCTGCATCAGTTTAGCTTCATGTGTTGCAAGATCCGGCTACAACCAGCAGAGAAAGATTCATCAGACAGCAACCAAAAAACAGAACAGAACCAGGTGACAATCCTCTGACCAGGTCCCAGATACTGATGTTACTGACATTGCTACACTCAAAATACTAAATCATTACATCATGGGAACACATAAAAAAGAGTGAGCATTATAGTTATTTCTGTATTTATCATAAACGGGTTGTTTTAGGGCAGAAATCCATTGTTGGAGAGGTTTAAAGGTGCATTAATCCCTCAGGTAGCATCGATTTAGTCCTTACATGCTGATTACAGTTGATTTATTAATTGTTGTTAATCACCTGTTGACCCCAGGCAGACTTGAAGCCCTGGAATTTCTCCACATTGCCTCCATTGAAGGCGTATAGTGTGTCAATGAGCCACTGTTTGTCTGTGTTCCTCAGGGACTCCAGCACAGGATGCATCAGCTGCAGAGACACAACAGCAGACGTGGTCACTGACAGACCACGTTACACAACACACGATGACCAAAGTGTATTTCAGTTAAAATCCCACCAGCTCTCCAAAGTTGTAAACTCCCTCTCCTAAGAGTCCAGCCAGTCCCAGTGTGAACGCCCTCTCCTGCTTCTCCGTCTCTGTGGAGGAAACGACAGGTTAAATCACTGAAACATTAAAGTGAGTGATGTTCTGAGCTCCATCCGCCTGGAATCAAGTCCAGAAGTCGTTTCCCATCATGCCTCTGCTCACCTGGAAGATCTTTGATGTCCACACAGCCGAGGTAGCGCAGAGCGTCCTTGTAGTAGGAGGCGTGGTTCCCGATGATGCGGTAATATTTGCTAGAGAGGTCGTAAAACCGGCCGTGGACCGACGTCACGCCGGGCAAGTTATTCAGCATTTCCTCGACGTCTTCAATGAGTTTCTGAAAGCGTACACACAAAAAGGAGATACATGATTACTTATAATGCTTTAACTCTTTACATGCTTTGATGCAATCTAGTTTTTGAGTTGCTTCATCAAATCAGGGAGAGCCGAGATCTCTGCTGGGTGTTTAAATGCTTGTTGTGTTTTCTTCTCCTGAGTTTGGATGCAACCATTGAGTTATTTCAGTAGGAAAAGGAATTTCACACGTGTGAGATGAAGTTCACTACTCTTGTTTTTTTTTTTTTTCAAACAGCTGTGGGTGTTTGCAGCTCTGCATCACAGACACATCGAGTGTGAACATTGCCTGCAGCTTGATGCTCAGAAGGTGTTATAACTGGTTATGACTGAATGAGTTATTTTTGTCACAGCAGATTGAAGAGTTTAGGAGCTTTTACCTTTGTGGCGGGAAGGTCGTTGATCTCCAGTTTCAGACTGCCGATGGACGTCTTGCAGAGAATGACGGCTTCATCACTGCTTTTCACCTGAACAGACAGAGACACAAAGTTTCATCAGAAACACAGTTTAGAAAAAGTCCATTATTTACACTCAAGTGCCAGTTTATTATGCACACCTACCTAAAACTAAAGCAGTCCAATAAAACAACCCTGCAGATAATTCTCCCTTCATGAAGATTAACATCTTCAATTTTAGTTTAATATAATTTACTAGGATAATTAAAGGCTATATTTTGTTTAAATGTTAATTAATTGTTTTGTGTTATACAGAGACGTATTCTTGATATTGAGCCAACCCTGATATACTGATGCTGATATAAACAGGGAGGTAAATGTGCTGAAGACAAATCTCAGTCTGATACAACAGAATTTAACAGCACCAGAAACTAAACAGGCTCAATTTAAAATGGTATAAAAAGGTATAATTCATGTGTTAGCCCAGAGTAACTTTGATGAGGTGTAATAAATAAACTACTGAGTGTATATTTCACAGCCTGTGTGGTATCAGTTAAAGTACCTTCTCCTTGGTCTTCTCCAGAAAAGTGATGGCATCTTTAGGATCTAGAAACAGAAAACTTTTTTGTAAATACTGAGATATATTCTTCTGAACTGTCTCCTGCTGAGAATCACTCCTCGCTGCTTCATGTTGTTCTCACCTGTCATCTGTCTGGCGACAAACAGTATAATCTCCATGAGGGACAACGGGTTGATTCTGACAGAGAGCAGAAACAATAAATTAGCATCAAAACAGGCAAACAAGCAGAAAATACTGAACTGGAAGGTGTTACGAGGTCAGACTTTTATCTCACCTGTGTTCAAAGTCGCTGAGGAAATTGTCATAAAGCTTTAAGAAAACAAAAAGTTATGTTAGATCACAGAAAATACCAAAATGTTTAACTTTCATCTCAATGGAAACAAATAGCATTTTGATATTGTTTATAGTTTACATCCCACAAAGCCTCTTATATCAGTACATAGTTTCGTTAGTTTTGTGAACATGACACTGATCCTTTAACATCAGAGGATTCATGTTGCGCCTTTACTGAATGTCTTCTTCTGTTACAGACCAAAACAGACAATCACAGAGGCTAATATGCAGCTTTATGAACATAGATAATCAAAATATAATTATACCAGCATGAGATACAGAGATGTTTGGCCTGGCAACAGTGCAATACGCATGTGTTGTTTATTGTTTATTGTCACAACCCCGTTTAAAACCATGTAAAAAAGATAAAAAATGATGAGGCAGACACAATTTTACATTCTACAAACTACGGCCCCCAAATGAATGTTTACAGTGAGCTGTCATTGCAAAACAAACCAAACTAGTATCAATGTTTCTGATGACACACAGAACAATTAATTTAACACAGTTCTTTGCTTCATCGTCATTTTGATTATTTTATGTGTAAAAGTTCATACATTTGCCTCATGACAAAGATATATATCAGAAAATATTTTAAACAGGATCATAATGCTTAAAAACTTTGGGATGACACAAATACATACATGAGTATTTTATGGTCTCTCATACTTTGTGGTAGAAGTAGTAAGCTGTTCCTGTCATGCAGTTACCTGTATGAGGCCATCTCCTGTTTTGAAGCAAGGATCTTTGACAAAGTCTGTCAGCTTCAGAGTCAACTGATGCCACAATCTGTCGATACAAAACAGTGTTTGTTATAGTCACAGCTCATCTCAACAACACTGTCCATCACTACAGCTGTCTGCTAGAAAACTACATGATGAAGGTAAACAAATGCTCCAAATGGACAGTGATGGCTGGTGGGTGTCCGGTGATGATTTGATCAGCTGATATCCAAACTGTAACACCTAATTTGTGCCAATGTTGTAAAACAAAAACAGACAAAAGGTCAAAATGGAATAAAATATATTCATTAGTAACTGTTGATCCTAAAAGGTGTTCATGTTAATATGTCCAACCCTAGTTTTACTGAATACTCTGGGTCTCTGTGCTGTTTGTTGAGCCATATAAGCACTTTCTTTTTCCATTAAGTCATGCTAATTAATGACAGACAACTTTATTACAGAGGAACTTTCACACATTATTCTTTAAAGTGCCTTATTTACAGTTAACCTAAATCGTGATGTGCACTTACAAAGCAGCACTATACTACATTTAACTGTTCTTGCCGTGCACTGACTCATCCATAGCATCCAAGCTAGCACCAACAGCTAGGAAAACTTGTGACAGATTTCTAAACTTTGTCTTCCACAAGTACATTTCTGGTGCTGGGTTCAAGACATCAACCCAATTTAATAACATTTTCCTGTTGTGAAGTATTTACATGTTTAAACTGATAAAAGAAACCAAGTCTCCGCTCTGATCTTAAAGAAGAAACTTGCGGCTAACATTAGCCAACCCTCAGCTAACGCTAGCTCCGGCCATGACTCAGCGTCCACTTCCAATGAATGAGCTAGCTAACGTCAGCTAGCCTAGCGTTAGCAGCTAAGCTAGCAGCCGTGCACGGCTTCTCACCTTTTGTTGTAAAATTCCTCCAACATGTGCCACTCCGCCGCCATCTCCGGCGTGGAGCTGTTGCTCTGCTGTTGTTTGAGGTACCCGGTAACATCTTTCATTGTGGCGACGAACTGAAGTTGAGTTTTATTCGGGACTGATGAGTGTTGTTGAATTTTCAGCTAACGTCAAGTCGCCTTCAGTGTTGTGAGTCTGCTGCCTCGGCTGCTGAGCGCAAAGGATGATGGGAAATAAAGGGGGCGTTTCTAAAACTTCTAGCTAATGTTAGCTAAAATTTTCTTGCTCTGGAATGTTGATTTCTTGACTGCTACACGCTCTGTGTGTTAGACCCTGTGGTTTGTTTTTCATTAATACATTAATTAAATTAAACTCATTATGGAACCAGGCTTGGTAGCTAACAATAGGGCTATTTCTGTGTAGCTAAAGTCGGGCTACATCGTACATTACGGTACTGCTGTCCTCGTCATCAGGAGGTCAAAGGACGACAACAACACATCTGAGCAGGCAGGCAGACATCAGTTTATCTGATTTAATGTGGATAAAATGTGTTAACAGCTCCAGTCTGTGTTCAGGAATCTGCTCGTGTCCAACGATGTCTGCTGGAGTCACACAGTGAAACGCTGCAGGTGCTTTATTTTGAGGTCACAGCTGTGAAATGGCTCCTTCAGTGAGCTCCTCTGTCATGTCACCTGTCAGACTGGGCTGTGTGTACCGCAGTGTGTGTTGGACAGCCAGCAGGACGCTCTCTGTGAACGGTTAGTGAACATTAGAGAGCTGAAATAAAGATGGAACAGTGAGAAGAAGTGAGTAATTGTGCCTTGTTTTTTAGGCTTGAGTCAAAGGAGTGTGTGTCCAGCTCCAGGTGCAGCAGCTCTGTGCAGGTACTCCACCATCAGAGACACGCTTGCACATGCATCAATGTCACTGAACATTTGGGTCACATAAAAATGGCTTAAATCAAGCTAATGTTCATTGTCTGTGTAAGCAGCAGTGTATTTTACATGCAGATTAATCCAACATGGATTTTAAGGGCACACGTCACCTACTTTGTGATATTCATCTGTCATGTATCCCAGTGGAAACTTGCAATCCTGTACTTTAATTGCACCTCACAATCAGTTAAGCTGTGCATACTTGAGGAATGATATATCTGATTCCAGTCTGTAATGGGAGCACACAGTGTATAACATCTTTTCAAATACATTCATGCTCTTCGGTCTCAGTTGTTTAGCAGATTGCTCACAGCTCTGTTTTGCTGCGAAGCTCCAGACATGTTTTGTGGACTGCGACACTTCACCTGACTTTATATCAGCATTTGAAAGATGGTTATCACAGTTCCACAAAACCTCCAAAGGTGACCAGCTGTCCAAAGATATTCTTTTACGATTGCAGAAGTCTCGAATATGCACAAAACATTCACATTTGAGAGGCAGAAACCAGAGTTTGGGCATTTTTCTTCTAAAGAAAAGGAATGAAAACAATTATCAAAACTGTTGCCAGCTACTTTTCTTTTAATTGATCATTAGCTTAATAGAGTTCAGTACATTTTTATACCTGTAGCATCTGTAAATGAATAAGTCAAGCAGCAGTAAGACTTGATGTGGAGTAGTAGAGATACAGGTGATTGGAGTGAGGCTGTGACACTTTTACTGAAACTAAAACAAAACAAATATGTATGCTCATCTCAGAACGAACTCTTCTTGCTCAGAAATATCTTCATGTCTGTTTTGCACCCTCTCAGACAAACACACTCTCCCCGGTGGATCGGGGCTCGGGGGCTTTTCTCCCGTGGCGGTGGCGGTGCAGACGAGGAGCAGCAGACTCTGGAGGACGTCGCCAAGAACATCAGAGAGCGGCAGGTTAAGAGGGTGGTGGTGATGGCTGGAGCCGGGATCAGCACGCCGAGTGGCATCCCAGATTTCAGGTATAAGGTCAGATATGATTTTATTAAGGCGTGTTATGAACTATCAGGTGCGTCCTGAGGATCTGTCAGCACGTCATCTCCTCTCACAGGTCTCCAGGCAGCGGTCTCTATGACAACCTGCAGCAGTACAACCTGCCGTACGCCGAGGCCATATTCGAGATCGGCTTTTTCCGTCACAACCCTAATCCGTTCTTCGCCCTGGCCAAAGAGCTGTACCCGGGGAACTATCAGCCCAACCTGACTCATTATTTTGTGCGACTGCTGCACGAGAAGAAGCAGCTGCTCAGGATGTACACGCAGAACATCGACGGGCTGGAAAGATGTATGTGTTTTATATCTTCTAGCTTCTTTTGGCAGCCTTTCTAAAAATGTTACTGTCATCATACTTTATTGTCTGTGTGTGTGGTAAGTGGCAGGAATTCCTCCTGAGATGTTGGTGGAGGCTCACGGTACATTTGCCACGGCCACCTGCACCGTCTGCCGGAGGAACTACAAGGGAGAGGAGCTGCGAGTGAGTTTATATATGAATATGCAAATATTTTAAATATCACAAGTTTAACTGCTGGACACAAGACGTCTCTTATCAGGGACGCAGGAGTCAGTCTGTATAATGACGTCATTATGAATCGTGAGTGACATCTTCTCTATTGACAAGTCATTTTATATATTATATTTATTAACAACAATTTCCAGCAGTATGAGAAGGTTTGCAACTTCCCCAGACTTCATTATAAAATCACTCGATTTTGTGAGTTGTTGAGTTAGAAGGAACTTAGTAAACTTCTGGAAACACTGTCTGTGACAAACTCTTAATTAGCTGAGCCTCCTTGTTCATTTGGCATCACTTTTTCTAGACAACACTTGTCACAAATCGTTGCCCCGCCCCAGATTTAAAGAGAAAACTGACACTTTTATCAATAAATGTGAAAACAGCCTTTTAGTGTCAAACTCTGCACATCATCCGCTAAAAGATTCGACTGCAGGAACAAGTTGAATAATTAATTTGTCAGATTTTAGCCATTTGTCTTTATTGAGACGAGACTCACTGATTGTCTTGTTAAAAGTAAAATAATTCCTCACTCCACTGATCCCCTGTGAACATAAGAAATGAGTTTCACATCAGATGAGTTTGTGAATGTTGTTTTGTCTGACTGCGATGCAACGACTCCTGTGAATCTTTATAGGAAACGCTGCATCTCCTCGTTTTAAGTGATATTTTTGAGTCCAGCATTTGTAACTCTACACATTAACTTATATTTCTTTGCTCCGTATGTGCTTATTGAAACTATTTGTCATTCATACAAAAATATTTTTATTTATTAAGCTCCAAGTTTCCTATTTCAGATATATGATTTGCTTGCTGTCCCTCGTTGTATCTCGTTGTTCTGCTGAAGACTGTTTGAATTTGTGATTAAAACTTCACTTCAGACTTCGGTTAAAACTTTACTGGCTCACTTTTGATATGAATCTAAAAAGTATTCAGTGGATGGTAATTATTCGTCTTATTTCCGCGTGTCATCAGCCAGATGTGATGAGCGGGACGGTCCCGAAGTGTCCCACCTGTACGGGCGTCGTCAAGCCCGACATCGTGTTTTTCGGGGAGGAGCTTCCACGTCACTTCTTCAAGTACCTGACAGACTTCCCGCTGGCCGACCTGCTGATCGTCATGGGAACATCACTGGAGGTGAGCGCTTCAGACTTCATCATGTCCCTGAAACATGAAACAATGTGTGAAGATTTAATTTTCAAAGTCAATGTTTTTGGCTTTATACTTATTTGCATTTATAGTCAAAAAGTTGTACTTTATAATGTTGATATTTAGCTACGATATGAATGTTTATTACAGCTGGATCAGATTCTGTCACCTCTATTCATAAGTTGTTATGAAACTATTCTGAGTCCAACCTAAAACCCCTGAAGTTCCTAATAGTGTTGAACTCATGATCAACAGAGTTTAAGCTGTAAACTCTTTAATAATGCAACAAACCAAAAAGAGAATTGTTTATAAATCAGCTGCTGCCGTCGACTCTCTGCTCTGCAGGTGGAGCCCTTCGCCAGCCTGGCAGGAGCTGTTCGCGGCTCCGTCCCTCGTCTGCTCATCAACAGGGACCTGGTGGGGCCGTTCGCCTGGCGCCGCCGGCCTCAGGACGTCGTGCAGCTGGGGGACGTGGTCGGCGGCGTGCAGGCTCTGGTCGACGCTCTCGGCTGGACTCAGGAGCTGGACGCTCTGATGGCAGCCGGTGCTGAAAAAGTGAGTTTGTGTTCTCATCTGTTCTGTTCTTAGGTTTCAGTATTCATCAGGGCGATAGTACACACAAGAAAAACTCTTAGTGGTTCCCATCAAAACTATGTAACTACATGCATGTGTTTAATTTAGATTTCCTGATTTCTAACTGTATTAACTTGTCCTCAGTGTTTGTGATCTAACTGTGGAGCTTCGTCACTTATGTTGTTGATGGTACTTTCATCTGCAGGCTGCCACAAAGACAGAAGAGTGAACATTTCACTGCATCACGCTGGAAGCTTGACTTTATTCACTGCACCCAGTAATGAAAACACCAACAATGTGAGACTTTTGTGCACAAGGTTTTACTGAGGTTCATCTGCTGATATTTGGATTATTGGTCATGCCAATGGAAACTTGCACACTGCCAGAAAAGGGAACTGCTCCACTGGAAATACAGTAACACAGAACTTTTTGTCAGTAAAATATCACTAAATTGCCGGTGAGTGATGAAGTGGTGGGAAAATCAAACGACAGAAGCTTTTAGTGGTAAAAATAGTTGAACAGTAGATGTTCTTGTGCAGCTGGTTGACCATGTTGAGCCAAAAAGAAAGATTTTGAATATTATATTTTATTTATAAGCCTCTAATTTTATCAAATGTGTCAAATCTGTATGAAAGAAATGCAACAACGACCTTCATGATGGCCTTTGTTTTCAAATGGCGATTCAGAAATGAATCCCACTGAGCTTCACAGAAGAACCACTGGTTTTAGTGGAATTTAATATCTTTATTATTATAATGTGTAATACAAGCTGAAGTCTGATGCTGAATGTCAGGAGTGCTGCAATAAAACTGTTGGTGAATTTGCACAGGTGATGATTTAGTAAATAGTGTCTCTGTCAGGGACTATTTTCAGCAGCGGATTTATCAACATTTGGTGCTGTTGTGAGTATTTGTGGCAGCAGGACTGTGTGTGTGTGTGTGTGTGTGTGTGTGTTCATGTTCAATGTTGTTCTTACATGAGATTTGACGACAGCATCATGTCACGTCTTTGGTCAGCAGAGGGAGCCAGAGGACAACGTGCAGTGTGACTGATTCCTCTGAGAGGTTTTAGGATGCTTGAAGCTGAAGCAGAATTCAGGATGTTGTTGAGGAGAAAGAAACGTCAGTGATCAATAAAGTCAATCACTAATATGTTTCATTACTTCAGTCTTCAGTCTTCCACTCTACTGCATGTTGGAGGCAAAAGTTGTACTACATGTGTTGGTATCCTCGCAAGTTCTATCAGTATTTCCAGCTGAGAGCGAGTGACGTCATCGTGCCTCGTGGTGTTCAGAGTTCTGCAGCTCATTACAGGTTTTTATCATATTCAGCACCTTCATCAGTATTTTAAACTCTCACACCCAGCTCCAATTTTCACCTCTCCCTCCTCTCCCTTCTGTAAAAAGAAAAAAAAAGGAGTGTTTTCAGAGAGCTGCTGACGTCTCTGTACCAAGAGATGGTTTCATCACATCTTGTTAATATCATCTACAGCTTCACCCTCATGAAGGCGACGCTGACGACGACTTCCAGCTGACACACGTTTGTTTTTGCAATAAATACGAGATCCGTCTGTTTTGACCATTTTTATGAAGGTGCCTCTTAAAGGACAACAATTCTTAACAGTTCACCCAAAAATTAGGTTTGAGTTAGTCGTCTAATTACACCCATGCTGATGGAATGTCATCAGCATGGGTGGAAGACACAAAACAACTACAAAGAGACACAGAATGACTAAAAAGAGACACAAAATGACTGTTAAGAGACACAAAACAACTAAAAAGAGACACGAAATGACAACAAAGACACAAAATGACTACAAAGAGATACAAAATGACAACAAAGAGACACAAAATGACAAAGACACACAATGCGAACAAAGACACAAAATGACAACAAAATGACAACAAAGAGACACAAAATGACAACAAAGACAGACAATGCGAACAAAGACACACAAAATGACAACAAAATGACAACAAAGAGACACAAAATGACAACAAAGAGACACAATGCGAACAAAGACACACAAAATGACAACAAAATGACAACAAAGAGACACAAAATGTGAACAAAGACACAAAATGACTACAAAGAGATACAAAATGACTACAAAGAGAAAGAAAGAACACAACATCACAAACACATGCAACATGACAACAGAGGGACATAAATTACATAAAAAGGAGACACACACAAAAACTGTACAGAGACACTCTGGTGAAGTTTGTAATCCAGAAAACATTTCACAGTAACACAGTGCTGCAGTTCTCTCCTGAACAACTCATTTCACGGGGGACTTTGGTTAAATCCAACCGAAACTCCAACATGGCAGATCACGAAGCACTGATCGTGTTATTTCTTGATATACTGACGCTGTTCACCGAGACAGTTTTCTTGTTCTGATCAGAAATAGTTCGTTCATATGACAAAACCAGTCTTTTGTCATCAAGGACAAGAAGCTGAACAAGAGACTCTATACAAGAGTAGACAGACAGACAGCGGATGAAAAAGATGTTGAGAAGGCAGCAGACTGTGTTAATGTCCAATTTGCACATCTCAGTCGGGGGCCTGTTCAGTGTGTATCGTCTCACTGTGGTAGAAAGTTTTTTCAGCTTCATCAATCCCATTTTAATGCGGCAGCATTGATGTTGGTCCTTTGTCGCTGACTATCTGAGGGAGACAGAAGCCCTGCACTACATGGCTTCTGAAAGGCATGAATGGATGACTAACAGGTCTATCAGGCACACGTCTGAGGGGTCTGAAGACCCCTGGGGGGCCCCGCGGGGACCAGGCTGTGCATTATTTACCATAGAGTTCAGTCTGATATCTACAGTGAGGACTGTCAGTGTGGAGCTCCTGTGGGAGGAAACTTTAGACAGGAGTCAGTTCTGAAGTCTGGGACAAAATGTGCAGTTCAGCAGCACCTGAGAGTCCTGCTACACCTGGAGCACGAAACAGAAGACAAAACTGCTTTAGAAGGACTATAAAAAAGACAAATAGACAACAAAGAGACCCAAAATGACTTCAAAGAGACACAAAATGACTTCAGAGACACAAAATGACTTCAAAGAGACACAAAATGACTTCAGAGACACAAAATGACTTCAAAGAGACACAAAATGACTTCAGAGACACAAAATGACAACAAAGCCATGGCCAGTGACTACAAAAAGTGACAATGAAGGGACATAATTTATGCAAAAAGAGACCCAAAACAACTTTAGAGAGGCAAAAGTACTACAAAGAGACAAAGCAACCACAGAGACATGAAACAACTACCGAGAGACTCAAAATAAAAGACAAAGACAAAACAACCACAGAGACATGGAACAACTACAAAGAGACAAAGCAACCACAGAGACATGGAACAACTACAAAGAGACAAAGCAACCACAGAGACATGGAACAACTACAAAGAGACAAAGCAACCACAGAGACATGGAAGAACTACAAAGAGACTTAAAGCAACTACAGAGACATGGAACAACTACAAAGAGACAAAGCAACCATAGAGACATGGAACAACTACAAAGAGACTTAAAGCAACTACAGAGAAATGGAACAACTACAAAGAGACAAAGCAACCACAGAGACATGGAACAACTACAAAGAGACAAAGCAACCACAGAGACATGAAACAACTACCGAGAGACTCAAAATAAAAGACAAAGACAAAACAACCACAGAGACATGGAACAACTACAAAGAGACAAAGCAACCACAGAGACATGGAACAACTACAAAGAGACAAAGCAACCACAGAGACATGGAACAACTACAAAGAGACAAAGCAACCACAGAGACATGGAAGAACTACAAAGAGACTTAAAGCAACTACAGAGACATGGAACAACTACAAAGAGACAAAGCAACCACAGAGACATGGAACAACTACAAAGAGACAAAGCAACCACAGAGACATGGAAGAACTACAAAGAGACAAAGCAACCACAGAGACATGGAAGAACTACAAAGAGACTTATAGCAACTACAGAGACATGGAACAACTACAAAGTGACAAAGCAACCATAGAGACATGGAACAACTACAAAGAGACTTAAAGCAACAACAGAGAAATGGAACAACTACAAAGAGACAAAGCAACCACAGAGACATGGAACAACAACAAAGAGACAAAGCAACCACAGAGACATGGAACAACTACAAAGAGACAAAGCAACCACAGAGACATGGAACAACTACAAAGAGACAAAGCAACCACAGAGACATGGAACGACTACAAAGAGACAAAGCAACCACAGAGACATGAAATAAGACACAATAAACAAGAGAGACAAAACAACCACAAAGAGACGCAAAGAAACTACATAGACAGATAAAATAAACATAAGGAGACACAAAATGAAAACACAGAGAAGCATAAATTATATTAACGCACAAAACGGCAGCGCAGCCGCTGCCTGCGTCGTGTCGTCGAGGTGTCGGCCTTTCACACGCTCGTGCTCAGGAGCTCACGGCGTCTCGCAGTCTCTCCGTGTGGAAATGGAGACTGAATTTAGAAAACTAAACTCACACCTGACATCCCGTCTGTCTGCTGCGGCGTCTGAAGAACATGAAGTCATCGCTGAATAAAACAGTTCGACAAACTGAGCTGAAGGCCACGAGAACATTGAGATACATGAGACACTTTATTAGAAAGGTTTCCACATAAAACGTGGATATGGCGAACAGTAGGCACAGTCAGTAACCAAACATACACACTGTGGTGACAGGCAGTAAAGGCTTAAAGGTCAATTTCACTCAAATTTAAGCCATCCTGCAGTCCAGAATACTTTCTGCTTCAAAACATAAAAACAACTTTTACACAAAACTCGACAGGAGGAAAATAACTAATGTTGTTACCAAGACACAATCTGGAGATGCTTCACTTCAATGCAGTTTCCTATTATTCAACATCATAAACACTCATGAAAGTAAGTTTTTCCAAAATAAAATGACAAACAGGTAATATCATAACGAGCGTTTCAAGTATCAAAAATAATACAAATCACAAAATTCACAGCTGGAAATTCTTGTAACCGACAGATGTGTTACTGTGATGATATAACAGGAAATATTTCACTTTATAAGGACCTATATTTTGCATTATTACTTAAAAAATCATATCTTAAATCATTCTGTTATAATAATATCTCACTTTACGTTATATCACGCAAATTTGCTCATTTCTTTTTACATAAAATGTGTAAACAGTGTTTGTCTCACTGACTTCTTACTGAGAAACTTAAATGTTTGCAGCAAAAGTTTAGAAAGTTGACATGTGGAAGAATATGTTGATTATGGGTAATAATGAGAAAACTCTTCATATAACAAGACGTAACAAAGTAAACAATAATTTGGTATGTGGCAGTAAAAAAAATTATCTTACTCTTAACAAGAAAGTGAATATATTTCGTCAATCACATTGAGCTTCTCCCCGTCTCTGGCTGTATTTATTATATTATTTATTGTAACGTAGATGTCGTCGTCCTCCTCTCAGTGCTAGAATGAATCATGTCACTCAGGGAAAAAGCAGAGAAAGCAACAAACTGGTCGTCTGTTGTGTGAAGTCGATGCAAACACGACAAAGTGACAAAGTTTTTAAATATGAAATCTGAAAGCAGACGTGTTCCTGACGATCTGTTCGACTCAGTGCTGCTGTTCATGTTTCACTTCTGTCACTTCAGACATCCTTTGAATTTAAGGCATATTGCTACTCGGTAGTGTTGATTTTTTTATCAGTACACGTTAAAATGAGCCGAATCTGTTCTGTGAACCTTGATACTGATTCACACACAGTTTGTAGAAGGAGTCGGTTCGTCAGTTCATGTTTCTGATCTTCAAGTTGCTTTGGCAGCAAATCCTTCAGCTCCTCTGGAGGAGTAAATCCAGCCGACACACTTCTTCACATCCTGCTTCAGATTCCTGAGGCGTTTTGATATTTTCAGGTTTCCTTCAATTTCCCCATTTCAAGCTTTTTGACTTTCAAGGACAGATGTGAGCATGACATGACGTATTAAAGGGATAATTCCACATTTAAAGGTGCCCTGTGGTGTGTTTGGTGTCCTTCTTCTTCACTGCCCTTTTTTGAGGGCACTGGTTTGTTCTTCAGCGTTGTAGCTTCAGTAAAATAACACTAAACCAGCGGAAGGATCGTTTGCAAATCACAATGTGGACCCACGATTATAAACAGTGCTCACAGGGCACCTTTAAGGAAATATTTGCACTCGCTTACTTGCTAAAAATCGAGATGAAGAGATGGATACCACTCTCACACCTTAGCTTAGCTTAGCATAAAGACTGGAAACGTATGGAATCAGCTAGCGTGCACATGGTTTGGAACATAAATTCCAACTTCTTTACATTTTAAAGGTTGCACCAGCTGAAATGTGTTCCCGTGTAGGCATGAGTAACAAGTTTAATCTTAAACTCAGCTCCCAGTATTTGTAAAATCCTGAGTAACAGTTGCAATGTTGCATCTTCTTCAAAGAGACGAGGAAGAGACGATTATACTCGCTGTATTAGACAGTAAGATCTGTGGAAACACCGAGCAAACATCCTCCGACAAACACGGACAAACTCGGCTGTTTGTCTGGTGTCACGGCTGTCTGGAGATGTTTGGTCAGATTCAACATGATGAGTCTTTTGTTTGTCTGCGTCTGATGACGTTTGCGATGCTTTCAGGCAGACGGGAAGCGTATAGTGCACGTATCCATAGCAACACAGCTCACAAATGCCCGGCGTGGATTGAATCACGACCACGACGCCGCGGTGAGAGTGAGAGTTTACTTCTGGTTAGAAAAATTTTCTGTTGGTGGAGGAACATGAAATCAGATAACTCGTTTATTTGTGTTGTAAATGAACGTTCAAAGATGTTTATATTAGGGCTGTCAGAATATCAGATCTGATGACTGCATCAAACCTGCATTTAAGCTGAATTATAAACATAAACTTTGGAGTAACATCATGACAAATGACAGTTAAAGGGATATTCCGGTGTAAGTTTAATCCATGGTCTAACACACCGTGAAACTGTGTTAGACTCCCTCTCGAGAGATCAAGTTAGCAGACCGCTAATTTACGAAGTTTTATCAACCTCAGAAACGACCGCACGACAACAATACACTGCAGTAAATGGATCCAAATATAAACCGCCACCAAAAAGCCACAAATAATGCTCAGAACAGCACCAAACTTTAGCAACAGTACAAATAGGGTCTCAGCACATAGTCCGGGGCATCTAACCTCCGCTAGCTTAGCTGGATTTCTATTGTGAAGCTAAAAACAGATTTCAACTCTCCTCCATCAGCTTCCGGGTCGGGGAAGTCCCGACGTGACGATTACCGAGTGCGGTTAGAAATGCTCAATTCCGTTCTTTTCCCTGTCCGCTCTCGATAATAACTGTTATAAACTGGCAGGTAAGACACATATGAACTTTGATTGCTTTTCCATGGAGTCATAATCATACATTTTCATCCATGAGCTGCGGAACTCTACTGCACTCGGTAATCGACTCGTCGGGACTTCCCGTCAACAGGAAGCTGCTGCAGAAGAGTGGTAAATTTAGTCAGCTTTTCAGTAGAAATCCAGCTAAGCTAGCGGAGGTTAGATGCCCCGGACTATGTGCTGAGACCCTATTTGTACTGTTGCTGAAGTTTGGTGCTGTTCTGAGCATTATTTGTGGCTTTTTGGTGGCGGTTTATATTTGGATCCATTTACTGCAGTGTATTGTTGTCGTGCGGTCGTTTTCTGAGGTTGATGAAACTCTGTAAATTAGCGGTCTGCTAACTTGATCTCTCGAGAGGGAGTCTAACACAGTTTCACAGTGTGTTAGACCATGGATTAAACTTACACCGGAATATCCCTTTAAGTTGTACTGAAGATGATGAGTGATGCAGGAGTTTTCTAGCTGGAAGTTATAATTAACAAACCTTGTGTTTCGATCTATAACCCTCTTACAAAACATGTAACTGCATTTTAAACTTCAATTCTTTTACAAATTAAAAACTAAATGTGCTGCTTATCTTCAGCCTGCAGCTTCATATTTTAACGTGCCGACAGAAGAGTGGTATCGATCTTCTCATCTAACTCTGCAGGAAAGCGAGTGAGTATTTTCTCAAACTGCTCCTTTCAGCTGACCTGAGAAACGGAAGGAAAACGTCTGATTTACAGGATTTTCTTTTAGTCGTGAAGCTGCTTTCAGCTGTTTGACGTTCGGCTCTGCTGAAGCTTCTTCTCTCTTCTGCATCCTTTCAGGCAGAGCAGCGAGCTCTGGACAAATCCCTCGTCGTCACCGGAGCTGGCAGACCGTAACATGAACCGCGGCTGATGTACAATCCTGACAAAAAACACTGTGCTGTACAGAAAAACTGAAAATGGTGGAAATCTCCTCTCAGTCTGAGGAGTTTGTGTCAGTGTCGAGCTGTTTTCTGCAGCTTTCCACACAAATATCGTCATTTTATTTGGGTCGTCACCCCAGAGGATCGAGTCGGTAAACCCAGAAATGCAACAAGTATCACCAGTGACTTCTTCTTCTGCAGCGTATATCCTGTCAGACTCATCCTGGATCAGCTGAGCCTCGTGTTGCTTCAGTGTCTGCGGAGGGAAACCTGGTGTCAGCAGCAGCTGCGGAAACATTTCTTGAAGAACTTCTTGAACTCCGTGTTGAAGATGGTGTAGATGATGGGGTTGAGGGCGCTGTTGACGTAGCCCAGCCAGGTGACGGTGCTCATCAGCCCGGGAGGGATGTAGCAGGTCAGACACAAGGCTCGCGTCGTGTGGACCACGAAGAACGGAGTCCAGCAGAACAAGAAGCAGCCTGCAAGAAAATATGGAGACGGAGATTCAGAACTTTAGACTCAGACTTTGTTTTTAACACAAAGTGAAAGATTCTGGTTCTTGTGACTTGCTTCTATCGATCCTGCGAGTACAAATAAAACATCTGAACTTTCTCCTCCTCACAGCTTCAGAACAGCCTTGTTACTTTAGTTTGATGCATCTGAGGTGAATTCTGGATTCTTGTTATTTCCCAGCATCAGCAGACTGATGTGGACCAATCAGAGCACATCACGCACGGCAGACGCAGCGAGACGAGACAAAGACGTAAAAGGCGTAAGAAGGCGTAAACAGACAGAGAGGGAGACTGGAATGTGGAGAAAAGGCGTGTTAGTGTCTCGTATCTGCAGAGAGTTTCTGATTTTCTCTCTTTGTTGCTGCTCGGGACGCTTTACCAACCCAACATGTGTCTATTTGACGTCCTGGGAATGAGACTCAACAATCAACTGTCTTTGTGGTGCGTTCAGGAACAGCTGGGACAAATCCTACTGATTCTACCTTTAACTTTAATAGTCTTTGAATTCTATTAATATGACGTGAGCTTCAGTTAGCTTTGACCACAAATGTCCTTCAGAGGGAGACTTTTTACTCTGATACTCTGAGTACATGTCACAGCCTGTAATCTATTACTTTAACAGGAGTAAAGAAGCTGTACTCGATTACTTTAACAGGAGTAAAGAAGCTGTACTTGATTATTTTAACAGGAGTAAAGAAGCTGTACTTTATAGTTTATGTTGTTTTTAAGGATTGAATCATTTCCAAAACAAACTCCTGAATCGATTCTCTTTTGGTTTCTTTGTGATGAGATGAGAAAATGTTCTGGTTGCGGTTCTGATCACTTCAGGCCCGTGTTGCTGTTCTGTTTTGGATGATTTCACACTTATTAAAGAGAGAATGTTGTTTTGCCGTCGGGGGCGCTTCGTGTCAGCGGGGTCCTCGTGTCGGCACCTTTCATTACAACCATTCTTGTAATTGAGTTATCTGTTTTATTCACTGGAGCAGGAAATGAAAGTGAGTTTGCAGATGACAGCAGTTGAGTTGTTGTTGGAGATGTTAATTACAGCCCTGTTGAGGCACAGCAGTGTGTGCAGCCTGATAATCAAACAGGATCACCAGATAACACATAAACAAACGTCTCTCACAGTTACAGTTACGAGCTCGGCTCAGAGTTCCTCTCAGGTGTCGACAGATTCTCGTGTTTCTGCTGCACGAGATGAAACCGACTTTACTTCTGAACGTCCTGACAGTTCATCAGCGTTTGTCTTTGCAGAGTGATGGATGTTTGTGCAGCAGCTCAGGTAGGTGTGAGGCTGCTGACGTTCATGCGGGATAAAAGCGTCGCCTCCGACTGGCTGCCTCTCAGCCATTTTAGCCTAAAGCCCTCAATCCAATTATTACACAACACGCGGTGGTACGGTCGCAGCGTCTCTCCTGTACTGAAGCACGGCCTCTGTACTCATGTGGTCACTGTACGCTCACAAGTGTTGACATGTCGGCTGTTAAAACACCCACACTGAGTCACGATGGCAGCAGGGAAGACTTCTAACACGCAGAGAACAAACTGATGCTGTACAAATTCAAGGTTTTTCTTTGGGTTTGGGTTCTCCAGGAGCTGCAGGAGCTGCAGGTGCAGGTTATCTTTGACGGAGCTGAGTTAGAATATATGTGTAGTTATAATTTATATAGTAACATGAGCTCAATTAAAGGAAAGTTACTTCCTAGATTAGAAGTCCTAGATTTCAAAATGGCAAAATGATGAGGACTTTATTCAACTACTCAGAGACCATCTGGTGTTCGGATCAGACTGATGCTCGTCAACATGTTCAGGTTCTGACCCATCACTGCTCAGCTGTCATCGACCAGACAGGGCGTGAGTTCAGCTCTCTAGATGAAACACGTTCAGCACATTACAGTGACTCTTGGCTCTTCTCAGCGAGAAAAGTGAAGCTCAATCTACTTTTAATCCCAAAAGTGAGAAGAACAAACTCTGTCCTCTCCTCGACACCGAGAGTTTATTCCTCCAGAGCTCGCCAGCCGTCGTCTGTCCCTTCTTGCTAGCTGTCGCTAAAAGCAACCACACCTTTAATTATGTGTAAACTTTAAGTCTTAAGTCCTATTCACACGGGACTAGTATTACCTGGGGACCTCATGTGATTTAGAAATTATCCCACCACATCTGTGTTTCGTGCAGCGCATTCGCACGGGATAAGCGAATTCTGTGTTTTAACTCGAATTTACTGACATTATCCCCCGATCGATCGCACCGGAGCCGTCGTTGGAGCAGCACAACTGTTAGATATGGATATTTTTCATATAATAATAACTGGTGAGCCTGCTGAAAGATGCTGCCATGCATGTAATCCATCCAATCATCTTTCAAGATTTCGCTCTTCTGATGAGCCTCCTGAATTTGCACCCAAAATGCTGTCAAAACTTTTTGTTTATAATTGCCAATGCAGCCTCCATAATTCTCGATCGGAAAAAAGGCAGAAAGAAGATGTGGAAAAAACGACCCCAAATCACAGAGATGCCGATTCGCACAGGACTAATATTATCACATGACCTCTGTGTTTGGCGGAACATGGGAGGTAATTTGCGGTGGAATTCTTACTTTACAAATTACGGACATGGCAGATTCACACGGGATTAAGATCACAGACGACCTCCGCAATTATTACAGATTACTGGAGGTCCCCAGTATCCATTGTTTATCAAGTTAAAAGTGCTAAAATTTAACGATTTTGTCAATTTCAAAACAGTTCAAATTATGTATAAAGCCAAAAACAAATTCATACCCAGTAGTATTCAAGAGTTGTTTCAATTTAAAGAAAATCATCACAGCCTGAGGGGAAACGATATATTCAAGAAACAATTAGTAAGAACAAACACAAAATATCATTGTATTACAGTCAAAGGAGTCACATTATGGAATAATTGTAACAAGGAACTGAATACATGTACATCATTAAATAAGTTCAAACGAATGTTCAAAGACAATATACTGAATTTGTACCGGATGGAATAGGATGCATAGGTTGTTTTGTTACTTAAGTACATTTTATTTATTATTTGTGTGATCTGAATTTTTGATTTCACAAGAATGATTATGAAGTTAAAAAATGAAATATAGATTTTTTAAAAAGGAGTAGGACTCGATAAGTTCACACTTCCTTCCTGCTCCTTTTCGGACATGAAATATTTGTTTGCTTTTTTCTGGTGGGATTTAATGATTTGCTGTATGCCTGATGTTTTCAAGGCTTGTTTGTTTTGGTATTATTATTATTATTATTACTATTATTAGTAGTATTTAAAAAAAAACAACTTATTTTATTGTCTTATTTTGTCTTTAACATGTCCGAATAAAAAAAACAATACTAGTCCCGTGAGAATAGGGCTTTAGTATTTAGTACAGGATCACATTAGATACTGAAACCACAACTGTTTTATCTACGAGGCTGTAAACGTTTTAACAGAAAGCCTCATGTGGCCATTTGAGGAACTGCAGTTATTTTTATTATTTATTTTTTTGCACTTCTGTGTCAGCTTTATTTGTCAGCTCCACTGGCTGTGATGTCATAAATCCTGCAGGTTTTGTGCAACAGAACTACATTCACAGAACACATCACTGTCTCAGATTCCTTAATCTGACACTGTATTGTCGGAGCTGGCCTGAATGCATCTTATGAATAAGAAGTGTTCACGGACAGCAGAGCGGTGACACGTTATTCAAAGTGGTCCGCTCTCCCGGACAGAAAGGAATAAATCCCATCCATCAAGCCCTCGACACAAAGCTAATAAATCAACTCGGCTTTGTTTTATCACCGACGTGAGACGACACCTGAGACAAATGGCCTCCGTTTGATTCAGTTATTCACGTTTCCTCGCTGATCGAGGAAGAAAAAGCTTATTAAGTTATCATTTAAGCAGCTCGAGCAGAGAGCGCACAAGTGTTTGTTCAACCAGAGATCCACCTCTGGTTTAGTTTACAGAGAGGATGCTTCCTGCGTGGTCAGTTTATATATGAACTGTTTTAGGAGGTATTACATCTTTCATCTTTATGTGAGCTCTGGTACTGAAGCACATGTTTCTAGTGAGGGAGCAGAAGAAGAAAACGAGTCAAGAAATCCTAAAAGCATCAAAGAGCCGCGAGCAGAAACGTCAGGAGTCAGAATCATGAAACAGCAGCGTCGTGTATTTCTACTTTATCTCTGACGAACTCGGCCTGGTTGTGAATCATTTAGAGTCACACTGTCGAGTCGCAATGAAACACCTCGACTTCATGTGACACATTTCCTGTTGAAGCTCGAAGAGCCGAAATTAATGAGAGCTCAGCGAGGAGGAGAGAGAGAGAGGAGGCTTATTTTGGAGACGACAGGTGTTGAAGAAAGCGACGATCTTTAAGAGTCTGAGTTATTTTTCTGCCTGCAGTTGCAGCACAAGGTCGTCCATTAAGGTTTTTTCTGTTTCACGTACTGTAGAATATAAAAACCAGTTGAAAAGAAGAGCTTGAATCGTAGTTTTGAAAACGTGTATTGAGTGACTGATGACAGATGGAATGTTTCTGTCTGCAGGATGGAGTCTTTAAGATTTCCGTCCTCGACCTCCTGCCACCGTGAGCTCATTTGTTTTTATGAATTACATGTTGAAGCCGTTTTACCTGCAGTACAAGTAGAAGTACTGATTCAGCTTGTTTCCTCCAGTAAAGTAATAGATTACAGGCTCTGACATGTACTCAGAGTATCAGAGTAAAAAGTCTCCCTCTGAAGGACATTTGTGGTCAAAGCTAACTGAAGCTCACGTCACATTAATAGAATTCAAAGACTATTAAAGTTAAAGGTAGAATCAGTAGGATTTGTCCCAGCTGTTCCTGAACGCACCACAAAGACAGTTGATTGTTGAGTCTCATTCCCAGGACGTCAAATAGACACATGTTGGGTTGGTAAAGCGTCCCGAGCAGCAACAAAGAGAGAAAATCAGAAACTCTCTGCAGATACGAGACACTAACACGCCTTTTCTCCACATTCCAGTCTCCCTCTCTGTCTGTTTACGCCTTCTTACGTCTTTTACGTCTGTGCAGTGATGTGCACAAGGGGGGGGCAGTGGCCCAATTGTTGACAAACGCGCACTAAAGTGCCCTCTTGGGAGCCAAAATGTGCGCTAAACTGCCCTCTCGGGAGCCAAAACACGCACTAAAGTGCCCTCTCGGGAGCCAAAATGCGCGCTAAACTGCCCTCTCGGGAGCCAAAACACGCGCTAAAGTGCCCTCTCGGGAGCCAAAACACGTGCTAAAGTGCCCTCTCGGGAGCCAAAATGCCTGCTAAAGTGCCTTCTTGGGAGCCAAAACACCCGCTAAAGTGCCCTCTCGGGAGCCAAAACACCCGCTAAAGTGCCCTCTCGGGAGCCAAAACGCCTGCTAAAGTGCCCTCTCGGGAGCCAAAACGCGCACTAAACTGCCCTCACGGGAGCCAAAACGCCCGCTAAAGTGCCCCTCTTTTTGCCCCTGCCCTTCAAAAAGTCTGTGCACCCCACTGCGTCTTTGTCCCGTCTCGCTGCGTCTGCCATGCGTGATGTGCTCTGATTGGTCCACATCAGTCTGCTGATGGTGGGAAATAACAATAATCCAGAATTCACCTCAGATGCATCAAACTAAAGTAACGAGGCTGTTCTGAAGCTGTGAGGAGGAGAAAGTTCAAATGTTTGTATGCAGATACCTGAAACATGTACTGAAGTACAGTAACAAAGTATTTTTACTTTCATTAAATCTTTTTCACAGTTGGCTCACAGTGTTTTTGATGTCGGACAATCCTCAAATTTATGCATCAATTAATGCAGCTCGACCTTGTTGAGTGAGTTTCAACACAACCTGCCAGCAGCAGCAACATCCCCCACACATTTGTAACACCGTGTTGTTCACAGTCCTGAACACCCACCTCATCATTGATATGTAAATGGTGCAGGAAGGTGCTTCACATGATGGACCTGTTGTGAAAGCATGAAGTCTCCATCCCCCTTTTTTTATCCCCTGTAGTGACGTGACAGCTCGATAGCTTTAAAGAAAATCCCTTTTTCCTCCTACAGAGCGCTCAGAGGCTGCACAGTCCTCCTCTGTAGACGCTTCATCACAACAGAAACTGTTTTTAAAATTAATCTGGGTGAAGAGTGAAAACATCCCTGCGAGAATTTGTCAGACTTGTTTTCAAGCGTAGAAGTCTGTTAGAAAACAATGCAGACGAACATCTTGCAGATAAACATCCTCCGGACTGCGTCACAAACTGATTAACTTTCCACTTTCCCCCCGAATTAAATTCAAATCTCAACAAATTCAGAAGATATCCAGCTAACAAACACACAGTGCGCCCGGCTGTCTGCTGTCACGGCGAACAGGCAGGAAGATGAAGTTAAACTGAAGAAGTAAAAGAAAAAAACGTTTAATTCTGAAGTGTAAATACATGTAGGGTTCATTGTTTTGTGTCAGTTCTGGCTCAGAGGGGACACATTTACTCAATTTTAATGTTTAACATGACGAGTTTGACGTTGTATTGTGCAGGTGGAAAGACGTTGAGATTTAGAGGTCAGAGAGGCTGAGGTGACGTTGTGAAGTTGCATTATGGGAAATGTAGGATGCAGTGCTCTAAATTCTTTCACTGACATTTCATCATCTCACCACATCTGTGATCTTCTATCAGATCAGAGGAAGCTCAGGTCCTCTTCACGCTGTCGACCACCTCGTCACTGTGATGAATTTAAGTTTTTTCACGTTTGATTCACAGATGTGGTTTTGCACGACGTCACTGAGGTGAAAATGAAATCTTTAGTTTTCTTAACGTTGCAGTTTGTACGGAAGCCCTGAGGGTCAGGTGAGATTTTCTTTTTCTCCTGGTGATTCATTTTCTAAGTTTGATCTAAAAAGTTTTCTCTCCTGTGTTTATCGATCACGATCTGGAGGGAAAAGAAGTTTTGCCAGACTCTTTCAAAGGTTTTAAAAAAAAAACTGCTGTTTCTCCTGGAATTGTTTTTTTCACAGATGGCAAAGAAAATAATTCAGGAACTTAGAAACATTGTACCGGCAAAACTTATTTTTCTCACCAGTTCCCACAGGAGAGAAAGCAATTAAGATCAGACTTAGTAACTGTAACACCAGGTAAAAACTTGACCCTCAGGGCTTCCGTAGATTTGCCTCCCACTTGTATCCTCCCACATCTGAACGTTTCAGGATGACAGCTGTGTAAACTCGCTAACTTGCAGATTGGAGAATCATAATTCCATATAAAACGGCGCCAACGCTTAAACGACACCTGCCACAAATCAACTCTGAAAGTTGTCTTTCCCACGACACCTGTAGCCCCGCCCACTCAGCCCCACCTGTCTGTTTCACTCGTTCACATCCAGGTGAGGTGAGTTCTGACTCTGTTTGTGATGAAGGAGCAGGGTGAAGTTTGAGGGCTTCGAACTGACGACTATGAGAACTCTGTTTTGTTTCAATGTCTTATTTTGGTGCTTTTATTTATAACAAGTATAAAACAGTTACTTCTAGTTTGCTGATGTCTCTGAAGCTCCCAGCAGGCCGGCCAACGTTTCTTGGGCAGAATGGCAGGTAGGAGCACAGGAAGCTAACACTAACCTATGAAGCACCGCTCGTCTCCAGGTGATGAAGTAATGTCCTTTATATCTACTGAATGGACTGATAGCACAGTGAAGTTGCGAGCGCGTTGCGAGCGTCCTTGCTTCTCTATCTCCATCAGATAAGTGACAAATGGCATTGTGATAATACCAGGGTTGCCATGGTAACACAAGATAAATCACCACAGCTGATTGTTGGAAATGTCAAGTTGTGCGTCTGTCTACATAAACGCCAACTGTTGACTCGCGAGCCTCCTGAAGAATCGTCACATTTCACAGAGAGATTTCACCCACAGCCTCTTCAGACTGATCTGACACCTGAACACGACAGGTGGAGGTAAACACTGGAAATGAGATGGAGCCTCGTTGTAAACAGCCTGTTTGTGACGTATGAATTTAGCTACAACGCTTTGGATGCCTGGTGCAAAGTGTGGGAACAGTGACGGTTCTTTAAGTGTTCACAGCTGCTGTACGAGTCCCTCTGATTGGAGGAGAGGGAGCACATGACCACTCACCTACGACGACCGGCAGCACCTTCATAGCCTTCCTCTCCCTGTTGTTGATCTTGGCTCTCTTCTTCCGGTGCAGCTGCTGGCTGAACGTGATCGTGGGCACCGAGTTCTCTCTGTACTGCCGAGGATACGGGATCTCCTGCTGCATGTAGTCCTCCGTGTCGTCCAGCCGAGACTGGGCCAAGTCCCTCTCGATGATCCTGGGTAGAGGCATGGGCAGCGGCCCGGGGATGGTGCCCGCCAGCGGGGGCAGGGCGGTGGCGACGGCGGCGTGCTGCAGCTTCCTGCAGGCCTCGATGCTGCTGCGCAGTTTGACCTTCCGGGCCACCTCCCAGCGCTGCAGCCCGCGGAAAACCCCAAAGTAGAGCAGGACCATGATGGGACAGGGGATGAAGAAGGAGCAGACCGACGAGTAGACCACATAGTTGTTGTCCTCCAGTTTGCACTCGCTGGGGTCGCGGTCCGGCACGTTGTTGATGCCGAAGATGACGGGTGAGGCCACAGCCAGGGCCAGCAGCCAGGTGGCCGACAGCAGGAAGAGCTGACGATGGTCCACGTGTTTCCGGTTGTAGTTTAAAGGAATCGACACGGCAATGAACCTGCAGACCAAGAGACAAAGAGTTAAACTTCAAAAAAACGCCAAACTGAAAAGTCTTTATCCACATTCTCCCCCTGTGGAGCTGAGGACCAGAAAAAACACATGTAATGTTTCCATGCAGCTCATCTGGTGTGATAAAAGCTCTGAGATCACAAATAAAAGTGAAAAGAAGTTATTTACACTCTTGACAAGCTTGTGCACGCCAACACTTTCATATCAGCAGTTACAGTGAAGATTTCTGCTTCTTTTCTAATCAATCAGACGAGCTGTATGGATCCACTTTGTGTTTTCTTTTGGTTGTTTTTCCTGTTCAGTTGTTTAGCAGAATGCTGCAACACTTTTTTGCTGTGAAGCTCCAGAAATGTTTTGTGGACTGCGAAACTTGACTTTCCATCAGCATGAGATGGAGATGATGACTGGATTCACATTTTAGGGTGAACTAATCCTTTAATCATGGATTTGAAATCATCCCAGCTATAATTTTTAAACATAAAATTGTATATTTTATGATTATGACTCCATTAATTTAAATGGTTGCCTTGAATAATAAAATAAAATTACACAAAGCTCCTTCTGAATGAGGTATAACATCGTTTTCTTGCTGCTGAGCAGCAGAAGACTCGTCAGGCCGTCATCATCCTGCAGCTGCAGACAGAAAATCAGCAGCTGTTAATTATGACTTTTCACAGGTTTTCCATGTTTGAAATGTAAATCGTCCGTTTGTTATGCAGAGACGTTCTGCAGCTGCCGTCTGCTTTTTGTTTTTCATTAACACTTTGATTAACAGCTGCAGATTGTCAGCTGGCGTGGAGAAGACGCTCCAACATTTTTCAGTTTCATGTCTTTAATTATCAATAATAACAGTTGTCACCTTGTTTGTGCTGTTGGCGATAATTATATCAGTGTCCTCACCACAAACGGACTGTTCATCTGCGATAAAGTTACTGCGGCTGTTTCCAATCGTTTCACTCAGTGCGAGATCCAAACGTAGCAGCAAGCATTTAATATTCATCAACACTGCACGGCAAAAAGTGTTCACACCGATGATTTCCTCCTTTTATTCTGATATTCTGTATAATAATATATAACCTTAATATGATTCTGATAAATGATTATTACCTTCTTCTCATGGAAGACACAGAGAGGTTAACTGATGAATTCAGGTTTTGGTTTTTAAGTTTCTGTAGTTTCTTCACACTAAGAAAGGCTCAGACGTGAACAAAGATCCTCTCATGTACTCAGTGTTGTACTGAACTGATTCAACAGAATCCAGTTGATCCAGTCCACTTTCAGATAAATGCGAATCATGACCCTCCCATCACTGATTCACCAACCAGATGACCAGAGTAGATGTTCAAACTGAACGTCTCTATTGAAGCATCGCTAAGTTTATTTAGGTTTAATTTTCTGTTGCAGCGTCTGATTCGCTCTGCTGAGAAGGTGATCAGCTGCAATCTGCCATCCCTCCAGGACCTTCACGTCTCCAGGACCTGCACGTCTCCAGGACCTGCACGTCTCCAGGACCTTCACCCCTCCAGGACCTTCATCCCTCCAGGACCTTCATCCCTCCAGGACCTTCACGTCTCCAGGACCTGCACGTCTCCAGGACCTTCACATCTCCAGGACCTTCACCCTTCCAGGACCTTCACCCCTCCAGGACCTTCACCCCTCCAGGACCTTCATCCCTCCAGGACCTGCACGTCTCCAGGACCTGCACGTCTCCAGGACCTGCACCCCTCCAGGACCTGCAACCTTCCAGGACCTGCACGTCTCCAGGACCTGCAACCTTCCAGGACCTGCACCCCTCCAGGACCCTGAGACGTGCAGGTAAGATAGCCAACAACCCCTCCCATCCCTGACACACTCTCATCGAGACTCTCCCCTCTGGCGGGAGGCTTTGGTCCATCAGAACCAGAACCTCCCGCCATGTTAACAGTTTCTTCCCATCTGCAACTTGATTCATCAGCTGCAACCTTGAAAAATATATGCACAATCATTACCGACTTTAAAATCGGTCAGACTGTATTTCTGTTTATATATTTTTATTACGTCCTTTAAGTACTTTTCGTATTGTTTGTTGTTTTGCACCTACAGAGCAGAATATTCTTTGTATGTGTAAACTTACCTAAATAAAAAGCAATAAATTCTGATGCCGATTCTATTTCTCTCGCGTCACAATGCTGCGCTGATGCTCTTGTTAGTTTTTAGAGACAAACAACTCTTGGTAAGGGTTTGAAAAACATCATAATTGGACTGGAGCTCAGGAGGCAGAGCGGGTCGTCCAGCTATCTGAAGGTCGCTGGTTCCTCCTCGTTGCATACTGAACCCCAATTTGCTCCTGATGAGCAGTTGGTACCTCGCGTGGCAGCTCCTCCCATCAGTGTATGAGAGTGTGTGAATGGGTGAATCTGTCAGTAGACTGGAAAAGCTCTATAGAAATATGAGTTTTAGGTTCGAAAATGGCTGGAAATGTCTCCAGGTGTCATTAAAAATATCCAGTGATGTGACTCGAACTGCAGTCGGTCGTTTGTCAGCCTGATTGGCTGTAATAACACCACCTCCATCTCCTCTGATGATGTCAAAGTCAGATAATAAGATTATAATGTGACTGTGATATGCTACGTTTGGTACAACCTTGGATGTATCTGTAGTCTGCTGACATCACATCCTGGAATTCTTTCATCCTTTCCCCCCATTGGCTGACACAGTAAAACCAAACTGAACGCCCTCCATGTGAGATTTATGTCGTTATCCAAACCTTGACCGGACGAACACACACGTACCTGTCCACGCTGATGGCACAGAGGTTGAATATGGATGCGGTGCACAGCATCACATCCATGGTCATCAGGCCGTCGCACATCAGCATGTTCAAGGACCAAACTCCGCCCTGAAACTACACGAACACACACACAGAAAGACAGAAACACACAAACACTGAGTCGTTAGCTGCCCCAAATCTGAGTGTAAATACGTCTAATCCTCTTGTGCGTTCGGCGGTGCAGCTCAGTGTCGAGACGAACATTCCTCCGGAGAAACACGACTCTGTCTGAACGCCCTCTCCTCAACTGACTTCTCCTCCAGTGAACACGGAGAGGTTTTAACTTTCACACTGACTTTTTTCTAATCCAGTAAGCGCAAGCAGACACACCAGCAGTGTGACACTCAGTAGGTTAAGTGGCTGCAGACGCTGGCGCAGGTAACGAGATCACAAATGCAGCTAATTAAGGAGGACTTATGGAGAAGCTGCTGAGAGAGTCTCTGAGCCATGCAGATATTTAGACAGACAGGCGAGCAGGCAGGTGGCTTTTAATACTTTAATTAGGGTGAGATGACACCATTTAAAGCTTTCTATCGCCCGGACATATTGTGATTCATGGATCATAACTCTGCTAATAAGCAGTATAAACCTCCAGTGACTCTCCTGTCACGAATTAATCCTGATTAAAGCAGAGAGGGAGACAGCTCGTCGTGATGAACGGCCTCTGGTGGCTCTGATGGGTCATTTTCCAGCGGTCAGATTGTCCCAAGTGTTGATTCTGTTTTATCCTTTTAACCTTGATGTTTGTGATAATTATCAGACCCGACACTGTGTTGATGTGTGGTCTTCACACTCCAAAACACTGCCGCCTGTGCAGCCTGACACATCCATCAGGGTTTGATGTGATACAGGCTATTATCGTGGATGGATAATGAGACAATGGGCTCCTCAGTACAGACATGTAACGACCCCTCCGACCCTCCGACCCTCCGGCACTGCAGCAAACTGAAAGAGACAGAGATGATTGCACTGATGCAACTCTGTCGTTTGCAGTCGCCTGTCTCTTTGAAGTCGTTATTTTGTGTGTCTGTGGTCGATGTGCAGATTCAAGTATTGGTTTTGCTTGTTTCTTTAGTCATGTTGTGTCTCTTCGTAGTCGTTTCGCATGCCTTCATTTGTACAAATTTTATGTTTCATTGTAGGTATTCCGTCTGTCCTTGTCATCTTTGTTGTCATTCCACATCGCTTTGTAGTTATTTTGTTTGTTTCTGTGATCATTTAAGTTTCTTTGTAGTTGTTTTGTGTCTCTTTGTAGTTGTTTAATGTCTCTTTGCAGCCGGTGACCAAAATGCAATGGTTCTTTCTAAAGTAGATGTGATATTTGTGTTGTTTAACTGACATAATGTTGAAGTTGTGGATTTATTGCATTTGGATCCAAGTATCTGTTTTGTGTGTCTTTGTTGCTATTCTGCATCTATATGTGGTTGTTTTGTCTCTTTGTAGTCATCTCCCAGGAGCTGTTTTGTGCATCTTTGGTAATGGTCGTGTCATTTTGTGTGTCTCTGTAGTCGCCTTTGCCTTGTTGTCTTGTGTGTCTTCGAGGTTGTTTTGCACATGTCCGTAGTCGTGACATGTCTCTTTGTAGTTGTTTTGTGTCTCTTTGTAGTTGTTTTGTGTCTCTTTGTAGTCGTTTTATGTCTCTTTGTAGCCGGTGACCAAAATGCACTGGTTCTTTCTAAAGGAGATGTAATATCTGTCTTGTTTAACTGACATGATGTTGAAGTTGTGGATGTATTGCATGTGGATCCAAGTATCTGTTTTGTGCGTCTGTTATACATTTTTTTTGTGTTTTTGTTGTCGTTGTCTGTTTGTGGTTATGTTGCATATTTCTGTAGTCATATGTCTCTTTGTAGTTGTTTTGTGTCTCTCTGTAGTTGTTTTATGTTCCTTTGTTGCCATTTTGTCTATCCTTGTCATCTTTGTTGTCATTCCACATCTCTTTGTAGTAATTACGCTTGTTGCTTTGATCATTTAAGTCTCTTTGTAGTTCTTCTACATGTCTTTGTGGTTGTTTTGTCTCTTTGTAGTCATCTCCTAGTAGTTGTTTTGCATCTTTGGTAATGGTCGTGTCATTTTGTGTGTCTCTGTAGTCGCCTTTGCTGTTGTCTTGTGTGTCTTCGAGGTTGTTTTGCACATGTCCGTAGTCGTGACATGTCTCTTTGTAGTTGTTTTGTGTCTCTTTGTAGTCGTTTTATGTCTGTTTGTAGCCAGTGATCAAAATGCACTGGTTCTTTCTAAATTGGATGTAATTTTTGCGTTGTTTAACTGACATGATGTTGAAGTTGTGGATGTATTGCATGTGGATCCAAGTATCGGTTTTGTGCATCTCTGTTATACATTTTTTGTGTGTTTTTGTTGTCGTTGTCTGTTTGTGGTGATGTTGCAAATTTCTGTAGTCGTATGTCTCTTTGTAGTTGTTTTATGTTCCTTTGTTGCCATTTTGTCTGTCCTTGTCGTCTTTGTCGTCATTCCACATCTCTTTGTAGTTATTACGCTTGTTGCTTTGATCATTTAAGTCTCTTTGTAGTCCTTCTACATGTCTTTGTGGTTGTTTTGTCTCTTTGTAGTCATCTCCTAGTAGTTGTTTTGCATCTTTGGTAATGGTCGTGTCATTTTGTGCGTCTCTGTAGTCGCCTTTGCTGTTGTCTTGTGTATCTTCCAGGATGTTTTGCATGTGTCTGTAGTCGTTTCATGTCTCTTTGTAGTTGTCTTGTATCTCTTGTAGTTGTCGTGTGTGTCTCTGTAGTCAGTTTGTGTCTCAGTTGTGTTCTGCTCTGAACTCTGAGGCGCTGCCGTTGATTAAAAACTGCAGCTGAACTTCAGTATTTCCCGGTGGAGGTGGAGAGAAGCTGTCTGACTCAGTAAATCAACACAGACAGTACAGATATTGAACACTAACACACTGTACAACATATAATTCTAACACTACAACCCTGCAGGCTCCTCAGTAATCCAGCTCCTGTGCAGCTTACCTCTGCGTAAACGAAGAGCGGCAGCACCAGCACCGCCAGCAGCAGGTCCGAAAACGCCAAACTGACTATGAAGTAGTTGGTGGTGGTTTTCAGAGCCTTCTCCAGGTACACGCTGAGGCACACGAGCACGTTCCCACCGGTGATGGTCACAATCAGCACGATCCCGAAAATGAGCGCAGGGAAATTGTAGTCGGTGACCGCAGCCGCCGGCAGCGTGTCGTTGTTGAGGTCAGTGGACACGTCCGACATGGTCACCGCAGACTGACGGGCTCCTTATCCGACGGAGAACGACCTTCTCCGGAGCAGTTTTCATCTATGAGCCGTGTGCAGCAGCCCGGGACGAGCAGGAGAGTCTCAGGTGAAGTCTGTGCGAGTGTCCCGGTGAGGATCCGCGCAGAGCTCCGTGCGCTCCGCTCTCCAGACGCAGCGCGGGTCCGACCCAGAATCAGCTTCATCCGCCTTCATCCGGCCGCTGCTTCACTTTTCTTTCACAGTCACCGGACTGGTCGGACCGAACCGCTGTAGCATTCTGTGGCTCTCTCCCCCCGCCGGCCTCTCAGCTGCTCCTGGAGGAACAAGTTCGCACTGTTGACGAATCAGAAGGCGACAGCTTAAATCCATCCGCGCAAATCTGCTTACTGAAGCTGCTGTGTGAACAGTCACAGCACGACACGGAACCAGCTGTTCGACCAGAACCAACACCAACAGGACACATGAAAACAGACTCCAGATCAGCCGAACACACTGAAAACTCACATTCTCACATCTCAGAGGTTGAAGAAGAACAGTAATACCTTCGCAGCACAGTGCAGAAATACTCTGATTACACTTGGAACGAAGTATTTTACAGTCATACTTGAGTAAAATTAAATATATCATGTTAAAATATTACTTTGGTGAAGTTAACTCTGATATATTATGATTTATTAGATTATTGTGTTTTAAAAGTGTGGATCTGTAAAGTAACTAGTAACTAATTCAGTCAGATAAATGTGCTGTAATGGAGTAAAAAGTAATATACTCCGAACCACTTTGGAAAAACTGCAAATCTACACATTTAAAGTCAGCGACATATTTTAACACTTCAGTTACATGTGAGCTACATCTGAATATTGAAGACCTGTAGTCAGTTACATCATCCAAGTATCACAGTGTTATAATGTAATGTAACTTGATTACTTTCCATTACATTTGGATAATCTCGATATAAACATGCAGACGAAGACGAGAGAAAATAAGAATAAGAAAGGAAGTTACACACTAGTATATTATTATTTTTATTATCTGTAATCTGATTACATCATATCTTGAAGTAAATCATGTTAATCCTCAAACCTGCAGAAACACCTGTTACAGTCATTGTGATGGAGACAGTATTCAGATGTTTTATTAAGGAACTAATATCACACTGTTAAAGTTCTCATTTAAAGGAACATTTCACCCAAATGAAGCTAAAAACACTTCGATCAAAGAGAAAACAAGTTTCAATGAGGAGAGTTACGACCACAAATCAAACAATATCACATCCTGAAACCAAAACTGCCTCTGTGTAAACGACACCAAAAGAATTATAGGTATTAAATGAAGAAAAAAACAGATGAATGATTTGAACCCGACTGTGGCTCAGGGGCAGAGCCAGCGTCTTGTTATCGGAAGGTCACTGGTTCAATTCCCCCGGTCTGCATGTCAAAGTGTCCTTGGGAAAGAACCAAACTACAGGCTATAATCATGGATGGATAATGAGACAATGGGCCCCTCAGTACAGACACATAACGACCTCCTGACCCTCCAACACAGCAGGAACACACCCGGACTGACAGAGATGATTGTAGTCTTTTTTTAGTCATTATGTGCATCGATTTGCAGTTTCCAGTATTGGTTGTGTGTGTTTCTGTAGTCATTTTTCATCTCTGTCTCTTTGAAGGTGTTTTGTGTCTCGTTTTGTGGGTCTCTCTAGCTGCTTTTGCGTGACTTTGTCATCATTTTCCATCTGTTTGTGGTTGTGTTGCCGATTTCTGTAGTTGTTTTATGTCTCTTTGTAGTCGTTTCTTGTCTCTTTGTAGTTGTTTTTGTGACTCTTTGTAGTCGTTTCTTCACTCTTTGTAGTCATTTTGTGAATCTTTGTAGTTGTTTTTGTGACTCTTTATAGTCATTTCATGTCTCTTTGTAGTCGTTTTGTGACTCTTTGTTGTCATTTTATGTCTCTGTAGTCATTTCGTGTCTCTTTGTAGTCATTTCATGTCTCTGTAGTCGTTTCGTGAATCTTTGTAGTTGTTTCGTGAATCTTTGTAGTTGTTTTTGTGACTCTTTATAGTCATTTCATGTCTCTTTGTAGTCGTTTTGTGACTCTTCGTTGTCATTTTATGTCTCTGTAGTCATTTCGTGTCTCTTTGTAGTCATTTCATGTCTCTGTAGTCGTTTCGTGAATCTTTGTAGTTGTTTCGTGAATCTTTGTAGTTGTTTTTGTGACTCTTGAGAGTCATTTCATGTCTCTTTGTAGTCGTTTTGTGACTCTTCGTTGTCATTTTATGTCTCTGTAGTCATTTCGTGTCTCTTTGTAGTCATTTCATGTCCCTGTAGTCGTTTAGTGAATCTTTGTAGTTGTTTCGTGAATCTTTGTAGTCGTTGCGTGACTCTTTGTAGTCATTTTATGTCTCTGTAGTTGTTTTTGTGACTCTTTGTAGTTGTTTTTGTGACTCTTTGTAGTCGTTTCGTGAATCTTTGTAGTCGTTTTGTGACCTTTGTAGTCGTGGCTCCTCGCATGGCAGCCACCGCCATGAGCGTATGAATTTATTCATTACTGTATTGCTTAAGACAAAACACGAGTAAACACAGCTGTGAAATAAATGTATTTGTAAAAAAAAGCTGTGATTAAATGCAGTAAATGTACTTTCTCTCCAACGGGAGGTTTGAATTATCACAGTTCTCTGTTGTTTCAGCAGCACGAATGTAATAATGCCTGAAGATTTGAGGAGGAAGGTGTTGCTGTGGGCGAACGAGCCGAGGCAGAGAGGGTTTGAGTCGTCATAGCAGGATGAAATCACATGAAGAAGAAAGAAGTTCAGGTTGTTCACCTACAGATCGTCTAAAGGCCGGCGGAGGAGTGGAAGTGTGAGAGGAGGACTGAGAGGCGACCGAGCCGGAGGAGGAGTTCAAAGACAAGCAAAAGCTGAAAAATAGATTTTTGGATGAAGGCAGCAGCTGTGGGTGCTGTACTGTTAATACTGCTTCATATTAATATCATATTCCTACTTTTCATTCGTGCTCTTCCTCCTCTTGAATCTAGTTTCCTGTCGCTGAACTTTTCTCTCAGCTTCCTGCAGAGACACAAATCTAAATCCTCCACCTCTGATCGCCGTCTGCCTCTCTGAGTGTGAGACACGAGCTTCTGTCTCACACTCAGAACAACCATTCATTCTCTTCTATGATTAAACGTACGGTGATTCAAAAAAGTTTCATACAACTTCTCATCAGTTCTGAAGGAGGTAGAGCTGAGGAGAACGAGTGTTTTTATCCTTCACTGGACCTCATCTGATAAAACCTTCGCCTGGTAGTGAACAAAGAGAGACAGATGAAGTATTGATCCTGTTTGAATTGTGTCATCAATCACACAGATGATGAAACATCAGACTGTGAGAATACGTCACTATAAAGATGACACAGAGTCGTTAGTGACGTCGTCTCCTGACTGAAACATCGTAGAGCTGCTCCTGTTTATCAGCAGCTCACAGAACTGAACCAGAACCAGCTCTGCTGTCACAGAACTGAACCAGAACCAGCTCTGCTGTCACAGAACTGCAGATGTTGTTATTGTGGATCCAGTCGGCTCCATGTTGGTGTTGGTGAGACGACGTAGCTCACTGAGCGCTTTAACACAAAACTACATGAGATTTAAAGTTTAATCACAACAAACTGAGACTTTATTCACTTGACAAACATCATCTACATATTCTTCTTCTTCTTCTACTTTGATTTATTAGATTTATTTCCACTTCTTTGTGCACATCTCTTAAGAAATACATATTTTTTTACAGCCTGCATCTGAAATGATTGTTTACTTGGACTCGATGACCCGACACACCGGCTGATCCTGGACTTTAACACTTTGTTTGTTATTTTTCAACACGAAGCCAAAACTTCAATGATCGAATATTTTTAAACTTCTAAGAATCTAATCTTAGCTCTTGAATTTTCTTTCAGCTGAGGGCAGAGAGGTTTTCTCTTTTCACCCCACGTCACATGTCTGCAAACAGCTGACGAGTTTTCTTCTTCTTCTTCTTTTTTTTTAAAGGAACGTTACTTTTGATCCGAGTGTAAAGGTGTTCGTGCCTCGGCTGCTCCTGTGGCATGAATATCATTAGAATAAAAAGTCAGCAGCAATTAGCTTTTCACACATTGTCGCAGAGCCTCAGGAGGGAAAGCAGAACAGCACACACGCCTCGAAAATCACAACGCAGATGTTTAACTCGCCCTCAATCCTTTGAGCTGAATACATATATATATATAAAGAGGAAGAAAGATCGCCGTGAAATAAAGGAAACCGTGAGAGATAATCGCTTCCTCTCACTTGAGCTCGTTAAATAAATGAGAGCAGGATGTAAAATTGAATGGAGTCTGCTCTTTTCAATTAACAGAATCACTTCTGAAGCACGCTCCAGTCTTAATGAAGCAAAGCTTAAAAATGCAGCGTCATGTTTAAAGATTTCCTGCCAGAGAGGAGATTGTGGTTGAGAGTCGTCGGCGAGATGAGAGTCTGCGGCTAAAGAGAAGCGGTGTGATGTTGTAATAACCTCGATAATATGATTAATTCAAAGACAAAGAGAAGGAGGTTTTGGTTGATGGATGAAACTCATTTAGTTTGTGTTTCTGCACGTTTGCTAAAAGCTAAAGGTGACAGACCAACAGAGCAACACCTCTGGTAGTCACAGGGGGCGATACGACCACAGGACAAGTGGAGGACATTTTGAAAATGGCGGAGAGGTCATGTGAGATGGCGAGGAGACTCTGAGCGGCGCCTTCTGGTGGTTTTTATTGCTGGAAGATGTTTCCTCCTTCCACTGAGCTCACGTCTCAACACCACCATCGCTCGAATCGTCTGTCCTCTCAAGTGGTTGTCAGTTTATTATAATAATAACTTAAATAATAACTTTATTTATAACGCACCTTTCATGCAAAGATGTAGCAAACAGTGCTGAACAAAGACGGGACAGAAGGAGACGTGACAATGAATAATATGTGGAGATTAAAACGAGAAGCAACTGCAATAAATGAGAGAAACGCACACAAAATAAAGCAAAAACTGATGAAGTATAAGAATAATAATGAAGATGCAACAGATTTGATGTTATGCACTAAAAGATTAAAGTTGTTGCAGCTAATTAATTTTTGGGACTTCTGGCTGATGTCAGAGAGCAGCTTCACCAGAGACTTTCTGCAGGATGGGACGTCGGATGAGAAGCATCACTGATGTATGAGGAAGTCAGATTATGTGCAGATGATTAAAAAGACTTTAAGATGAATTCTCAAAGATACCATCAGCCAGTGGAGTGAAAGCGAGGACGGGGAAATATGATCTCTCTTCTCTAAAATGCTCTGAAATGATTAGATTTGTTTTTATAGGAATGTGATCAATATGACCTTTAAGATCAGAGAAACATCGTGTTTGGATTAAAGTGTTTTTTTAGTATTCATGCAGGTGAACGTGACAGATTTACGCTCTCACGGGGAGTCTGGAAAAGGGAAGGGCGTCGTGTTTTTCTTCAGACTGTCGGGACGTGTTTCGAGCAAACTGGTTCTCACGTCATCAGGTTCTGTTTCTGCGGGCCTCCTGGTGCTGATATCGACGGTCATGAATTCAAAAGTTATTTATCATCTTGGGCTTCTTTCTTCTTACGTGAGCGCTCTCATTAATAAATGCATTCCTTGATTTGAGCAACAGCCTCGGGGCTCGAGTGCGTCGAGTGTTTTTCTTCATGCACACACTCTTACGTTCGTGTTATTGAGCCTTTCTGAGGTTTAATCCTGGTTAAATCAGTTTGGGGGTCGCTGGTGAACCCTGTCAGCTGAACTAAACACCTTCGAGGGAGGTGTGATGCCCTTTTTATCTATCGAGCCGCCGCCCATCAACATGTGTGTGCACGCGTCGGCGTCTTAACGAGTCAAAACAGGATTAACGACCAGTAAACAAGCGCAGGTCAGAGAGGAGGGATGGAAAACAAAACACCAGGAGATCCGACGTGAATGTTGAGGAGGAATCTTTATTTATCAGAACCACTGAAACAGAGTGAAAGTTGTTCATTGCATTTGACATTTTTAACGTTTAGAAATTAGCCACGTCCGGATCTCATTCAGTGCCTCGATCAAGGACACAGCCGGAGAATCCATCCAATCCAATCCTGTCCTGGGTCGGAGCCGGAGCCGATCCCAGCTGACGATGGACGACGGCGAGGAACACACGGGACAAGTCGCATCATAAGTTCATCATACATATATTAACGCTCACATTCACACCTACACACAGTTTAGAGTTACTGATTAACCTGACTTTATTTTCATGTCTTTGGATTGTCGGAGGAAGCCGGCACAACACGACCTCCGGTGGCCGTCGTAAGAATTACAGCAGCAAAGGAGGAAGTCAGCAGAAGTAAATATAAAGAGCATGTTTTCAGTTTCTTTATTCACAGCCTTTCTTTTAATAACCTCACCTGGTTGCACCCTCTTCTTGGCACCTTTGACAAAACAAACTTTGACTTTCTTTTGCTGATTTTCTGAGAATTTTGGGCCCAATTTTGCTCCACATCCAGATGGAAAACAGACTAAAGTTGCGTTACAACTTTCTTTCTGCATCGACACATGAACTCATCACCCGACCAGGCTCTGTTTCAACAGACCTCCTTAGGTTCGTGCATCAGACTTCTAAAATACAGCATGAGTCATAAAGCAGAAGACATTAATAAGTGATGGTTCCTTTTTTTGAAAAACTTATTAATAAAACCACATCGGAGCGGATCTGGTCCAAATCTGAGCGCGTCACCGTGTTAAGAAGATAAAATGTGAAAATGTCAGACGGGTTTAGAGACGAGTGTTTTTTTCCTGCTGCCATCTTTAATTGTCTCCACTCACCTTTTACCTGACTGTTTGTCTTCCTCTCCTTCTCTCTGCTGGTGTTTTCCTGTCGTCTGTCTGACATTTTGACTTTTTCTATCCATCAGACTTCGAGTGTTTTCATCCGTCTTTATTTATCTTCACCTCTCGTCTCTGAGCGACCGCTGCAGGTCATTAATCTCAATCATGTGGTCAGGTTTCATCACTCACACACACACACACACACACACACACACACACACACACACACACTGTCCTTCAGTAATTAGCCGTATCCCATCAGTCAGCTCTGTCTCGCAGCGCTCCTGGCTTCTTATGAATTTTTCAAAACCAACTCATAAATTCTCAGATGAAACAAGAAGCTCCCACCTTTTTTTAAAAATATATATCTTGTTGAAATCTAAAAGCGGCACTCATTCACTTCAGCAGCAGCTCAGTAGGAGGTCTCATCTTACATCGACCTGCAGCATCAGGAAACCATCAGGGGCAGGCCGACCTGTGAAACCATCGTCAAGTGGCTCGAGAGCACTTGACCCACAGAACTCCCGCCGGGCTGGTAGCAGCACTTTTAAATCACAACGTGGACATTAAAGGGATATTCCGGTGTAAGTTTAATCCATGGTCTAAATCACCGTGAAACTGTGTTAGACTCCCTCTCGAGAGATCAAGTTAGCAGACCGCTAATTTACAGAGTTTTATCAACCTCAGAAACGACCGCAGGACAACAATACACTGCAGTAAATGGATCCAAATATAAACCGCCACCAAAAAGCCACAAATAATGCTCAGAACAGCACCAAACTTCAGCAACAGTACAAATAGGGTCTCAGCACTTAGTCCGGGGAATCTAACCTCCGCTAGCTTAGCTGGATTTCTACTGAAAAGCTGACTAAATTTACCACTCTTCTGCAGCAGCTTCCTGTTGACGGGAAGTCCCGACGAGTCGATTACCGAGTGCAGTAGAGTTCCGCGGCTCATGGATGAAAATGTGTGATTATGATTCCATGGAAAAGCAATCAAAGTTCATATGTTTCTTACCTGCCAGTTTATAACAGTTATTATCGAGAGCGGACAGGGAAAAGAACGGAATTGAGCATTTCTAACCGCACTCGGTAATCATCGCGTCGGGACTTCCCCGACCCGGAAGCTGATGGAGGAGAGTTGAACTCTGTTTTTAGCTTCACAATAGAAATTCAGCTAAGCTAGCGGAGGTTAGATGCCCCGGACTATGTGCTGAGACCCTATTTGTACTGTTGCTGAAGTTTGGTGCTGTTCTGAGCATTATTTGTGGCTTTTTGGTGGCGGTTTATATTTGGATCCATTTACTGCAGTGTATTGTTGTCGTGCGGTCGTTTCTGAGGTTGATAAAACTCCGTAAATTAGCGGTCTGCTAACTTGATCTCTCGAGAGGGAGTCTAACACAGTTTCACGGTGATTTAGACCATGGATTAAACTTACACCGGAATATCCCTTTAAGTCATTATTCATGTCAATAATGTAGCAGCAAAATGAACCCACACTATCACCAAGACTTGGTAATCAATTCTCACATCTGTTCTCTTGTTTTCGTTCACAAAGATCAGAGTTCGGAGACGTCTTGGTTAACAAATACTCTGAGTTGCAGGACGGTGGATCAGCAGGCAGCACCGTCGCTTCACCGGGTCGATTCAGGGAGCAGGATGTCTTTGTGTGGAGTTTCTTCTTCTCTTCTTCTAATTCCCTAAACAACTCAATAGGTCGCTTGTGAGTGGCTAATAATACACAGCAGTCTCACACTTCCAAAGACTGTCCAGGGCTGGTGCTGGTCCAGTAGATGATTAGAGTATAATCACCCTGCAGGTCCCGTTTATGCACAATTTATCAGTGCATCCATGATTGTTTTTTCTTCTTCAGACGTCTCGTAGAGCAAATATGACATCATGAGAGGAATCTTTTGTCTGGACGGATAAACGACGAGCTGAAACTCGCTGTAGTCGAGCTGCAGATACCAAAAACCTCCTCATTTTCATTTGATTTGAAAGAAAACCTTTGATAAAAACATGAAGAGCGTTGAGTCACAGTCTGGTACGTACGAATGGGAAGAATCAAGAGGCCCGTCTGCTGCTCTGTGGGTCAAAGGTCACCAGCTCACTTCTGTTGTCAGAGGCCGCTCTGTGACAGTCCCACATCCCATAATACAGCGTGTGTGATGTCATCGGGTCAGCCGGTCGGACCAGGTGACTCCCGGCAGGAACATCGTCTGTCTGTGTTTCATCAGAGCCGGACCGACGTCACAGCAACCCCACGAACAAAACACATCGTTCTTCCACATCGGATCAGAGCCGGAGCGCCGGTCCGGACGTGAATATGTCTGTTTTTGTAGCAGAACAAATTTCTAGAATTATTTTAAAGAGATATGAGTCTGTGTTCCAGGATTTAAATGTTGGGTCGGGCTTGTCGACAGGCAGAAACTCTTCTGACTAAAACAGTGAAAATGTAAATAGAGTTTTGAGGTTTTGAGACTTTTTTTAGTGTCTCTTGTTTGCGTTTACATCACGTTTCTGTTTTTGGTTGTTTTTTTATTTTCTGTCAAACTGGCGAAGACGTTTTCTTCATCTGTTTGTCTGTTCAAACGGCATTAAAACAACTTTGTTTCACCGTTTTCATCCTAAAGTTCCTTGAAGCTGCTTTAATTATCGAGCTTTAGACGTGCTGGTTGGTTTTGAGACTCGCCGCTTCGATCGTCTTGCCAGAATTTTGAAATATTCCTTTAGTATGGGACCAACAATCACACAAAGCTGTGAAGACATTTTCTTTGTCTGTTTGCATGAATTGTCTCGCAGTATGATGTAGTTTGAGCTCTCAGGGCCACCGTACTGTAAAGTTTATCCAATTAGCTCCAACACAACAATCTGTTGCCATAAAAGTGGTTGTTTTTTTTTTACTTTTGTTACTTTCAGCACATCTAACTGATAATACATTTGTACTTTTACTTGTAAAAGAGTATTTTTACTTCTTCCACGACTGATTTTCACTATAAATAACTTTTCTTCTTTGTGAATGTTTGTCGTCCTCTCAACAACCTCTGATCTGATAACTGAAGTCATTTTCTTTTCTATATTTCATTATTTATTAACATTCCCACCTCGACTCTGAGAAGCAGCACTTACATCAGTAATGCCGATGAAGACGGTGTTAAACTGACGCCTTCGTCTTTTTTCGTTGCTTCAGGCGGAACAAGAATTCTATTAAGTCGCTCTGTAATGAGATTAGCTTTCTGCTAAACCCCACCAACTCTGAGTTACATCATTCACCAACACTGCACAAGTTATTAGATAAAAGTAGGTCAGTCCAGTGAAAAAGTCCAAAGGTTTGTGTCACAGACACAAACAGGATCAAGTTTCCACACTCGCAGCGACGTGAGGCTGAAAACACTTCTTATAAACTCTGTTGTCGACGGAAAATAGTTTTTTTTTGTCTCTAATCGTGTAAAATATGGATAAAATTCTTCACTTCACATCAATTGAGGGTGAAGTTTAGATTAATATATTTAATGTAGCATGCTAAAGTTAGCTTCCATGAGGGAAACACACTCACAGGTGTTTCTGTTGAGCGTCAGACATCAACAGACTGAAGCAACAGGAAACACGACCCGACTGACGGAACCAGAACTCAGAACTTCTGCTTCTGGATGTTCTGTGTTATATTAAATTCATGGGACCTTAAAAAACCCTGTGGCTGAATTCTGAATACTTTTTTTTTTACTCATGATTATTTAAGTTTGGCCCTCTGAGCTGGATTTCCTCACTTCAGTGATTCTTCGTCGTCAATCCAGTTTTCACTGCTGGACTCGGCTGAAATGTGTCCTGAACATCCAACAAGGAAATTTGGCAACATGTTTAAATCGTTGAATGTTTCGCAGTCATCAAATTAAAACAGGAAATTATCTTTTTACCTGAATAAATAATCTTTTCACGCTCTCTTTTTAAACGTGTGTGTCATATTAATGTCGTTCTGTCACGTTATCTGGTTTATATCAAGACTATTGTGACAGCAGATTTTCTCAAGAATGTTTATTTAGTTTGAAAGTGTTGAAATACACCTCATATATGTAATGTCGTCTCTCGTCTGGTCGAACGGCACTAAAACAACTTTATTTCCCATTTTTTTAATTCTTTTGTCCTCAGGAGCCGCCAGAATCAACTAAGATGTGAAGTTTCTTGCAGCTGCTTCGATCGACTCGTCACAACTTTGAAATATTCCTTTAGTGTGAGAGCAACAGTCACATAGAGCTTTTGAATATAGAACCTAAAATACATGTTTTTTTTATTGTTTCAGCTCAAAACTCCTCGGAGATAAAAACACCGACTGATGTCACGTCTCCTCATTTAACTCTCAGTCAGACAGAAAACAAACATTTTCCCAAAATGTCAAACTGATCCGTTATCAGTCCACGAGGAGCGCCGGCGTCTCGCTCACTCTCAAAGTGAAGTTAGAACACAGAATGTCTCGGTCCATCAGACTGTCAGTCAGCGGAGCAAAAGGTTCTGGTTCTGAGAAACCCAATGAACGTTTGTTTGTTTGTTTGTTGGTTCTAATATATTGCAGTTTTTCTCAGTTGCTAAAACACTAAAACCCACTGGCTGAACAAAGCTCGCAGTTGCCTGAACTCATTTAGCGGATTGTGCAGTCTGTTGTCGATACCTTCAACCATTTCACACGGTAAAACACAATTTGCTGATCTCACTTAGACTTTTCAGCAGAACTCTAAACACATTCTCATTCTCAGAACACATTCTGCACTCTAATGCACATGTCATCCATACTGATACAAATACAAAAAGAGAACACACGTCATTGATTAAACACAACCACTCAAAATTGATTTCACTTGTTTCAAATCATGTGACACAACCAATATCAGCCAGTTCAGAGCTCCGTCGCCTCAGGAGGGAAAATATTGCTTGTGATGTGGACGAAGTGCTCTGTCCTGACCCGGCCAAAGACAAGAAGAAGCACATTGATCACGTTTACTCCTTTGATTTTTGTGTTGTACACTGTAGTACAGTGCATTGTAGGCTGTATACTGTACAATAAACACATTGTCTGGCCCTGAACATTGTGCTTTCCATTTGTTTACAGTACTGACTGCTCAATAGATTTTGACTGGTTGCAGGTTCATATCAACAAAGAACAAGAATTACAGTATCACAGAAACAAAGGACGAGTCTGTGAGATGCAGATGCTGTAAGAATAAGGGTACAAGGAGGAGGAGGAACAAAAGAAAATGCGCAGAGCAAAGCAGAGTATAATTTCTAATCAATTTTGTGCTACTGTGATAGAACATGTTTTCATTCATCAAAAGACAATGACGGAAAAATATGACATTTGTTTTGAGATTAAAAATGTACTTCTCCTTGAGAACTATATGATTTGAACAACGTTTTGGTGTATTGTTTACTGACTGCTTGATAGTGTGTATCATTCTGATCACTTTGTTTATGACTTGAGAGCAGTTTTTGGTTTTGAGCACAGGTAAATCTGTTTTGAGGGGTGCGCAGGTGGTCGAGTGGTTAGAGCGCATGCCATGAATGCAGCTAACCCCGGTTCGATTCCGGCCGGAAGTACTTTGCTGCATGTCACATCCCCCTCTCCCTCCCATATTTCCTATCTGTCTACTGCTTAATAAAGGTGTCTATGCCAAAAAAATCTGTTTTGAGGCGAAAGTTTCATTTTGCACGAGGAGTCAGAGGTTTTGTAAATAGTGCTTGAAGCTGAGGATTTGTGTTTAATGTTTTCAGAAAATGGAGCAAGGTTTCAGAAATTGTGTTTTAGCAATTGAGAAAAACTGTAATATAACTGCAGAAGAAGATGTGAAAAACATCTGGATCTGACGTCAAAGGGTTAAATCTTGTTTATCACTTTGTGTGTTTTGTTTTTGTTTGTCAGATTAAGATTATGAACATTTTTCAGATTGTTTCCCTCCAGTTTGTTGTGTTTCTGATAATCGAACCTGCAGGAATGAATAAAGTTGTGTTGATGATTTGGATGGAGAAGCTGACAGCTGCTGATGTAAAGGCTCCTCCTGCTGGTCACATGGGAACATAACAAACAATGATAGAAATAATGTGTGTGTGTGTGTGTGTGTGTGTGTGTGTGTGTGTGTTCAGTGTTAGTGAGGAGCATCTCTGCATGCAAACATAATGTATGAGCTTTACATGACACTGTGAGCTCGTTGTTCCCACACAGAGGAGGTGGAGGGGAGGAGGGGCAGTGTGTGTGTGTGTGTGTGTGTGTGTGTGTGTGTGCGTGTGTGTGAGTACTTGGTGTGATGTATGACAGCCTGGCGTGTTCACAGCGGTGCCTTGTCCACATGTGAAGCTGGTGTGTGTCCCAGTTTGTGCCAGTGTAAGTTTCTGTCATCGTCACTGTTCTGGGATCAGACGGTGTGTCACAGCAGCGTGTTAGAGGATGAGACGGACACCATGTGACACATGTTGTCCCACGAAAAGACTAAATCCAACACGTCAGTCGTCTCTCTGCACTTTATGACTTCCTGCGTGACGCTCAGCTGATGTAAACCTGTAAAAACACAACACACACGTCGAATTATTGTTTGAAAATGTTCCTAAACAGCTTCTGTTTTCTGAAACCTTCCGTTCTGACAGCGTCGCCATGTGGACCGGATTGTTTCAGCAACATTAAAGAAGTCCACAAAACATTATTATTCAGACCGAGCACCCACTCTTAGCAGCTACGGTGAAGAGCTCATGTCAAAAAAAGTCGAAATAGATTTTAATCTACTTAAAGGGATATTCCGGTGTAAGTTTAATCCATGGTCTAAATCACCGTGAAACTGTGTTAGACTCCCTCTGGAGAGATCAAGTTAGCAGACCGCTAATTTACGGAGTTTTATCAACCTCAGAAACGACCGCACGACAACAATACACTGCAGTAAATGGATCCAAATATAAACCGACACCAAAAAGCCACAAATAATGCTCAGAACAGCACCAAACTTCAGCTACAGTACAAATAGGGTCTCAGCACATAGTCCGGGGCATCTAACCTCCGCTAGCTTAGCTGGATTTCTATTGTGAAGCTAAAAACAGATTTCAACTCTCCTCCATCAGCTTCCGGGTCGGGGAAGTCCCGACGAGTCGATTACCGAGTGCAGTTAGAAATGCTCAATTCCGTTCTTTTCCCTGTCCGCTCTCGATAATAACTGTTATAAACTGGCAGGTAAGACACATATGAACTTTGATTGCTTTTCCATGGAGTCATAATCATACATTTTCATCCATGAGCCGCGGAACTCTACTGCACTCGGTAATCGACTCGTCGGGACTTCCCGTCAACAGGAAGCTGCTGCAGAAGAGTGGTAAATTTAGTCAGCTTTTCAGTAGAAATCCAGCTAAGCTAGCGGAGGTTAGATGCCCCGGACTATGTGCTGAGCCCCTATTTGTACTGTTGCTGAAGTTTGGTGCTGTTCTGAGCATTATTTGTGGCTTTTTGGTGGCGGTTTGTATTTGGATCCATTTACTGCAGTGTATTGTTGTCGTGCGGTCGTTTCTGAGGTTGATAAAACTCCGTAAATTAGCGGTCTGCTAACTTGATCTCTCGAGAGGGAGTCTAACACAGTTTCACTGTGATTTAGACCATGGATTAAATTTACACCGGAATATCCCTTTAACAAAGCCCCACACAGGCGACACCGGATCACCTAATGCATCTTCTAAATTCCCAGGAAGAAACTCGGCCTGCAGGGATCTCATACAGATGTTGTGGCGTCACACACACTTCAGTTATCTTTGGAACAAATATTCATGAAGAAGGTTATTACAGCAGACCCCAGAACGAGTGTAGTGGGAGAAACAGATCAGTGAAGGTGAAAATAAACTGATATTAATGATGCTGACGGCTGCGAAATAAGAATAGTTAGCTGTGTCGACGACCACACAGTGAAGGGACGAGGCTACGAACTGAAACAAGCTCTGTTTTTCTTTAATGACTTTGCAAAATGAAATAAAAGTAAAGTGAAATTAAAACATCTGGCGTCAGCATTAAGGTGAGGATATGATGACTTGATTTCAATTTTTAGGTGAACTGCTCCTTTAAAGTTGTTAAAGAAACAATAGATTCTCTCAGTTTCACTCACGTCTTGTTCCTGCTCGTCATTTAAAAGTTCCTCCTGAGTGAAATATCACACTCAGCACTCACTGACATCATTCATCAACTTTTATCAGCTCTTGTCGTCAATGTTCCCAACATTCCTCGGCTGGATTCCTCCCAGGATGCATCAGGGCCACAGAATGACCCATCCGGCTAAAACAGATGCAAGTATTTTAGTAGGAGGGCAGCGAGTCCTCTGCTGGCAGGCGCTTCATGCAATATGTGCCCGTAAGATGAAGTCACAAACATTGCAACTGTAGTCGACTCCCACTCGCCGGGCAGCACAGACGGGGCATTATGTGGCCGAGTACCAGCTGGTACCACGGGCTCCTCATCCTCCTCCGGGACTTCATTTGTTGGTGCGTCTGAAATCAGGACATGGAACTGAAATCGAAGAGTAAACCTGGGAACGTTCTCCTCGGATGCATCGTCGCCGTCTGCTTTTGTACAGTTTGTCGGGCTGAGAGACGTGAGTAGAGCTCTGATCAGGTCGGAGGCCGCCGTCGGTCTCTGGAGGCAGGAGGTGATGTGGTCGAGGCTGCAGGGAGGCGGACAGCTGATGTCTCCTGTTGTTCCTTTAAAGCGCTGCTGCAAAAACTTTAAACTTGTCTAACTGTGACTCCACATGAACAGAAGTGGAAAGTGATTCTTTTGTTTGTATTGAAAGATGTTGAGAGGCCTGAACAGCTCGAGGGATCCAGTGTTTAGAAAGAAGAAACAGAAATTAGACAAAAGTCAGAATAATTAACAAAACTTTGTAAACTTTGTAAACCTTGTCACTTTTGGGGGCCTGTTTGGGGTCCTGAACCTCAGGTTGGGCACCACTGCTCTTTAGAATTTAATTTAAAGGGGCGCTATGTAGATTTAGAGAAGAAATTCAAACTCAGGATTTTAATCTTTACAATAAAAATGAGGGAATAGAAATATTTATTGTTTCCATGAGTGAATCAACAAGCTGTTCTCAGAAGAAGATCAGGTCTGAGAACACTGTGTGAAGCTACAAAAGGTGGCAGGGTCCGCCACATGTAAACAAAGTAAAACAGTTTAAACTGTTTTGTTCTTTAAGGTCAGTTTGTTTATTCAGTTCATTCAGTCATGAACACAAAGAGAGTTTAATGATTCAGTTTGTTTGTCAGTGAAGATCTTTCTCTTCTCATTAAAATGTCTTTACCTAAAAGTACGGACTGCACCTTTAAAGAAACATCCTCCACACAAACAGACACTAGAATTTGTTTTCAGGTTCATCCATGATGCAGGACGTCGGGCTGCAGCCTCGTATAAACATCATCGATTTAAAAAACATGAAGCAGATTTACAGCAGAGAGAGAGAGAGAGTCTTTATGCTAAGCTAAGCTAAGCTAAGCTAAGCTAAGCTAACAAGCTGCTTGAGTTAGCATTCAGAGACGACAGGCTTCACTTCAACTGTTCCTTTAAATACGAGTCAGGATGTTGTAAATCTTTCCCTCTTCAGTTCGTAACCGTCCTGAAGATCCTGAATGTTTCAGAACCGATCTGACTGACCCGCTGCCTCTCTCCTCTCTCAGTGTGCACGGTTCCGCCGGGCCCGGTGACGGTCCCTGAGAACAACACGGCGGACGTCCAGCTGGTGAAGATCAGCTCGGTGGATGATGTGACTCTGACGGTCACAGTGAACCCTGAAGATCTGTTCTACCTGCAAGGAAACGCTCTGATGGTGAAGAAGGGACTCGACTACGAGGTGGGTATCGATTAAACATCAACAATAAACTAATGTCTGTTTGATCCAGTTTAATCCCATGTGATGTAAATAATGTTCAAACTGGACAAATGGAGATAATCACTCCATATTTCACGTGTTGTTTTGGACAAACTGTCTTTCAGGATGATTTGAACAAAATGTAGTTCAAATAAAAAGTGTTTGAAAACAAAGATGGCGGCATCGATGAGATAATCCAGCTGAGGGAATTTCAAAATAACTTTAAATGACCTGATTGGACAGAGGAGAGCCAATCAGGGCTAAGTGCAGCTGTGATTCACTTCCTGATGACAGTTCAGGAACCTGAAGAAGAAGAAAGAGTCATCACGTCAGTGGATCTCGTCTTTGGTGGCGACTGTATTGAAGTCTATGAGAGAAACACAGTAAAACCCAACACATCAGCTTAAAAGAATCAGTTATCACGTTTCTCTCTGAAGTTGTTTCTTTAATTTGTCTGGAGGATTTCTTCATCAGAGGTCAGACTGTGTGGATCTGTTGGGTTTTAGTGTGTTTCTCTCATAGACTTCAATACAGACCGACACCAAAGCAAGTTTCAGTGACGTAATGACTCTTCCTTCTTTCATACGTTCTGTGAAGATAGCCAGGAATCATCGACAGGCTTTAAAGGTACAATATGCAACATTTCTGCATTAAAATGTCCAAAAACAACAAAACTTGTTACACCTTTTGTCGTGTTCTTGTCTTATTATTCTGATTATTATCCTGAATGTTCCCTGAACATCGTTTTATTCCAGGTAATGTGTTTAAACTCATGTCAGAGAAAACATCCAAGAATTTGACTCAACATGAATAAAACTTTAAAACTTTAACTCGTCCGTGAACATTTGAACTAGATTGATTTTCATCTGTGGCTGTTTATCAAAGACGACTACAACTCCCATGATGCCACGCTGCTTCATGACATCATCAGACTACATCTTCTGTTGTTGTTTTCAGTGAGAGACTTTAAAGGATTTGATTTAAACAATTAACAAAATTAAAATGAACAAACAGTTTCTTTATAAACAGAGGAAAACTTTAAAACAGGAGATTTTAGCAATTTATTTATTTAATTATATATAAATCAAGACTTTATTTATATTAACATTCCTGTACAGGATCATGAGAACTGGACTTTCATCAGTTCTGGTGTTGATGATGTTTGTGTATATAACAGCTGTGTGTGTCTGTCAGTCTCTGTCCACTGCAGCTCTGGTGGTTTGGGTCCAGTGCAGCAGAGTCGGGTCCAGATCTGTGAGTATAAACCCAAACTCAGAACCACAACAAAGAAGCTGACGTCATTTTTAAAAAAGGGTCACGACACTGTTTGACTCTCTCCTGCAGGTGAACGAGTCTGTTGAAGTTCTGGTAGAAAACGTGAACGATAACCCGCCAAACTTCGCTCAGAACCACTTTGTACTGGAAGTGAACGAGGTGAGAGGTGTAACAGCTGCAGCGGTGGAAGAGTAACTAAGTATACAAAGAGCTTTAGTTACTAGTTACTTTTCAGATTATTTACGTGAAACATAAAAATAAACATTGTTATAAATTAAACTCTGTCCAGATGTTGATCATCCGGTAATGTAATGGAAGATTAAATTACCCGACAGCTTGTAAAGTAAATAAATTGATTGATGGATTGTAAATTAATACTTTTACACTGTGGTACTGATACATTTACTCGAGTACATGAGTTCTGGTTCCAGGTTTGATGTTGACTCTGAGTTTTTCTCTCCTGCAGCTCACGACGGTAAACTCCACCGTCGGACTGATTGAAGCCACAGACGTCGACTCAGAACCGCTGTACTATCGCTTAGAGTCCGCCACAGTAAGAACACACGATGGGATGCTGGACTGGACTCAGTGGTTCTGTTCTTTATGATCCACAATACTGAGATTTAAAACAGCGTATTAACGTAACATAACGTATTATTTGTCTTTTCTTTTCTGTTAAATTAGGATAAATATTTCCGTCTTGAAAGCATCAACAGTCCAAAGATCATCGTGAAAAGCCTTCTGGACTACGATGTGGTGCAGAAGATCGCTCTGGTTCTTCACGTGCAGGTACAGAACTCCGCCGTTACAGAAGCTCCAGGCAGCTGCTCCTCTTTGACCTTTGACCCGTGACCCGTCTCACATGTTCCAGGACACGTTCAACGGTTCGGCGTCCGACGAGCCCTTCTTCACGTCCGTGGCCTCCATCACGGTGCACGTGAAGGACGTCGACAACCGGCCACCCTGGTTCCAGCCGTGTCTGAGGACCAACTTGGGGATCGCCAAACTGTGCGTGAGCGGCGGCTACAGAGGACGAGTCAACCTCACCGAGAAGGAGGTCAGTCTGTCATCGCTCGCCTCACAGCACCTGTACAAAGTCCGGAACCTGAGTTATATTACAACTATATATATATATATACATTTTTAAGGTGTTACAACATGTTCATTGTGGAGGAGTGATAGGCAAAGTTTTTCTTGCAAAGTTTGCATGTCACCTTCTTGGGGTCATGCTTCTTCTTTTCAAAATGTATCCTATATTTTAGACGTCTTTCCCGACATGGTTGGCTATTAATTGTTAACTGTCTAACCGCGATGTTGAAGAGACCTGCCCTGTTAAAAAATAAATACTGACAGTGAGTGAGCGTCGCGACTTCCTGTATCTGGCCCTTCAAATTAAAACCCCTCCTGCATTTTAAGTTTTTTTTCCTGCGACCAGTAGACCAATGAAATTTTGGTTGGCTAATGAGTTTTTGGTTGACCAGTGCCTGGTCAACTATTTGGGGGCAGCCCTAATTATAACCGTGTTATCTTCAGTTAAAAAGGCTCAGTTTCTCATTTATCTCGTTATCGTGAGGAAACAAACAGCAGATTTGTTGTTGCGTTGTGAGGAAGCCGGATCACGAGACTTCAAACTGTGTGACCGACCACTGAACCAATCAGCGTCCTCTGAGGAACTACGAGCAGCTGAGAGCGTAGTTAAGGTGTGACGAGCAGCGAGAGGCGGTCCCTTCAAAACTTGGGGTGCATTCTAAATCGCAAACATTTCCTTTTTACTTTTAGTACGTACTGCAGCTTATAAAAGTACGTACTGTTGCCTGCAGTGTGCACAACATTGGGACAGTCGCCTTGAACTTTGACCGTAATGCTGCGTCGCAATTCAGGGTCTGCATCCTTCAGAGGAGCATTTGAAGGCCAGTTCCGTCACAACACCACGTGAAGGCTGTCCCAGTCTGAAGGCTCCTCCAGATGCTCCTTCTTCTCCCTGTTTTTGGAGGATGCACCGCTATGATCCTTCGTGGCCTCACATATCCCAGGATTCTTTGCGCGCCCAAAAAAGAAGAAAGAAAGAGAGAAAATGGGGACATCACGTGGTGTAGATCGTCACTTTCACAGGCCTGGGCAGCAGAAATCGTGATGTAAGGGTAAAACATCTGGTGACGCAACCAGGAAATGCTCCAAAGGCTAGACCGTCACATTTAACAACGGCTGAGGAGGTTAACAAGGTCTCTCTGAAGGACTCGCCTTCAAAGACCACAAAGGCCGAGTCCTTCAGAGGATGCAGACCCTGAACTGACACACAGCATAAATCTGTTTCTGGTGTACTAATCAGTGTGGTATTCTGGGTAATGGAAGGCAGGGTCAGTATTGTTTTGCAGAAAGTAGTGAACACTTCAGTGAGCTCTACGTACACGCTTTTTCTTCTGTTATTTGTATATTTCACCTCGTCTTTGTGCACTGAAGGAGATATTCTGCCCTGCACGATTGCATTCTGCTGGAAAACATGAACTGTCGATCTGCAGGTGACACGGTATCAGTGTGACGGGTTGGCTGACGGGAAAGTACGTTTCCTTCTACAGCCAAAAGATCCACAGCATGCTGAGGCTCTAGTCGAGCATTCAGAAGATAATCAAACTGAAATGTGCTCCTACAAGGTGTGTCGGGGCTTCAGGTTTCACAGGGTTCCTGAACAAACACAGTTTCCTCACTAGAATGATGTGAAGCAGCGAATCAAACATAACAAGACCTGAACAGACCAGAGTTTCTGTCTGGTCTAATGGGCCGAGGTTCTCAGTGAGTCAGGGTCAGAACCACCTGGGTGTCGTTCCCCACCTGTTTTAAGCCTTCACTAAAAGGGGCGTCGTCACTCCCTGATTGGCTGAGAGGGAAATGACCCCAGCTGCTTCCACTCCTCCATCAGGAGTCAGTCTCTCCACCTGCAGTCGGTCCGGAGAGGTTCTGAAAATCAGCCCAACACAAAGACAGACAACAAGTTTTAATCAACGGGACTGTGACAGTTTTAGTTTTGTTTTACGTCTTTTTCCACTCAGACTTAGAGAATTTATTGTTTCTCAGATATTTAAAAGAATATTTCCACTTTTCAGTCACAGTTTGTTTCAGACAGTAAAACTACTCTGTTGGCTTTTAGAGGAGATCGGTGTTCTGGATTAAATAAATGACTCAGCGTTCACTTTGGGTTTCACACGGGACACGAGCAGCACCAAAGATGACATCATCACAATCAACCAATGCAGAAAACGATCAGATTAGTTTCAGTCCAATTAGAATCCTGCTTTGAGTGACTGATAGGTGTAGGTCACAGGGAACGTTTTACTGCTTTGGGAACATTTTCCACATTATAATTACATAATTAAGGTGATAAAAGTTACTTAGGTAAAGAGAATTTCCTCCCCACTGATGGTTTATACTCCACAGGAGGGTCCGCTGGTGCTGGAACCTGGTCCGGTGTTCGCCAAGGACGGAGACAAGAACCGGAGCGAGCTGATCAGCTACAGAATCCTGCGAGGTCTGAACAGAACCTGAACCAGAGTACAAACAGAACCAGAGTATAAAAGCAGCAGTAATATAAAACCTGTGAAAACAAACTAGACAAAGTTCCTTCAAACTTTTAAAATTATGGAAATGTTTTGAACATTTTGAATCTTAACGTCGAGTTTTTCTTTCATCAGGAAACGAGGGAAACATTTTCCAGATCGACGAGGAAACAGGAAACATCACCATGACGAAGGCTGCTGACATCGTGGGCCCGATAACTCTCACAGTTCTGGTAAACGACCTCCTCTTCCTGGTTGTTCTGTCGGGGTTTGGATGGGAATACGTTTGGTCTAACTCACTTCTCATCAGGCGTCACAGGTGACCAACAGGGATCAGTTCGCGGTGACTCAGGTGACCATCGAGGTGATGAAGAAGAGCAGGAACCCTCCTCGATTTGAGCGGGAGCGATACGAAGGATTCATCTACAGCAACTCGGTCCCAGAGAGCATGATCCTCCGGGACCGGAGCACCAACCGGCCCTTCAGAGTCCGAGCTCGGGACGAGGACTTCGCCGCTGTGAGTCGTCTTCATGTGACTCATAGTTTCATATTCAAAACTTCTCACTGTTATTCTGTTGTTCCACATGTTAAAACAACTAAAAATGTCTTTCAGTGTGAGTTTATGTTGTTTTCAAACCCGTCAGCCATAAAAAACTGATAATCTGATCGTGAATCAGGGAGAGAGCCGGACGGATCTGTCTCTGTCTGCCCCCTAGTGGTCAGAAATCATCAAAAGCAGCTTTAAATGCCGCTTAAAATCCTTTAATCATCTTCTCTGTGTGTTTTATCTGTGTGTGTGTGTGTGTGTGTGTGTGTGTGTGTCAGGGTGTGAATCCAGACGTGAAGTACGAGGTTCAGTACAGCAGCTACGTCAACGTGACCTCCGATGGCTTCGTGATCCTGAAGCGAGTCGTGAAGACGGAGTCCTTCGCGCTTCAGGTGACTTTTTATTAATCAAGCGCATAAAAAATAAAGACGTCTTTACATCTTACAAAACTTGTTGGCTTGTGTTCTGAATGCAGCTCAGAGCGGTCGACGTAGCGACGGGAGAGTTCGGAACAGCTGCCCTCTCTGTTCAGGTCATACCAGGTGAGACGATCTCAGTTATCACCTCTCACACTGACTGACTGACTGGTGACAGTTTCATCACAGTAATGGCCGCTGTGTACTGAGTGATGGTATCCTGCAGGTGTAATCTTCTCATCTTCCCCCTGTAGCCGTGGCGATCCCGTCTCCCTCCAACGTCGGGTACCGTCCGGGCGACATGGCGCTCCTGGGCCTGGTGATGGCGGCTCTGCTGGTCCTCTGCCTCATCGTCATCGGCTTCTTGATTTCCCGCTTGTACAAGGGAAGCGGCAGCATCGACAAAATATGTGAGGTTGGTCAGAAGTTTCTTCTCTGAGCTGTTTTCAGATTAACTGTGTTTTCAGGCGTTGCGATCGTGTAAACACCACAAAGCTTCTTGTTTTAGCTCATGTTTTTACATCCACATGTGATTATTGTGTTCCTATATGAAAGGAATACTTTGGTATTTGGCTTTCTTGCAGAGAGTCGGACGAGAAGATCAATACGACTCATATGTGTGGAAAATATGGAGGTGATTAGCGTAGCTTAGCTTGAAGACTGGAAGCAGGGAAACAGACTCTGACTCTGTTTAAAGTGAAAACAAATCAATAACGAACATGTTGTATAACTACCAAAATTAATTCATAATATTTCAATTTTAATGTAATAATAAATGTTCTATTTCTGTTGTCGTACAGGTTGTTAAACAAATGAGATCCAACATGTCTATTATCAAGTTGTTGGCAGACATATTTTTAACAGACTAGCTGTTTCCTGCAGCTTCCAGTATTTATGCTAAGCTAAGCTAAGCTAATAGCCGGCACCAGCTCCACACTGCAGAGACGTGAGAGTGGTCTCCATCTTCTTGTTTAACTCTAAGAAGAAAAAATAAATAAAAGCTCTGAGAACCCAAAACTGATTGGACCTGCTGAGGGTTTACTCACACATCACACTTCTTGTTGTCACGTTCTGCCCAGTTTGTTGTTCATATTTGGCGTCTTGCATGTGAAACATTTTTGAGGTTTGAATCCTCCGTCTTTGACTTGAGCACAGCATCATTTAGTGTCACTCTGGTGTTACTAAAATAACTGAAAGCAAAAACAAAGAGTCATTTTACTGACGCTGAAAGAAAACATTGACAGTCGCCTGTAAAATAACGATAACACGCTCCATGTAAACTGTGAATATTTCCCCTCGGTCCTGAGTCGCTGGCTCTCACGGTGTCACCGCGGCGTCCCGTACAGTAACAGTTACATCACAGACAGACTCAGCTGTTTCAGGAGCTCCTCCTGTGTGGCTGTGATGAATATTTATCAGCTGAACCCACAGAAGGGCTCTGTGTTAGAGCAGAACAAATGGACCTAGCTCACTGGCATCTGTAACCTTGAACAATGCCTTCATATCCTCCATGCTTCATTAAGTGCTGTATTAATGAGGGGCCTCTCTCCTGCTGTAGTGCCTGGGCCCCTGCCTGAAGTCCGACCAGCCGCGCTCCGGCCACAGGGACTCCCTGCAGTACACCAACGACGGCTTCCAGAACGAGGGCGACCACGGCCGCGGGGTTGCCAGGCGCTTGAACAACGTCGTCCCCAGACGGAGCACCTTCCCCCAGCCGCGAGGCCGGGTCATCCCCCTGGAGAGACGGAACCGCCACTGCTCCTCCTGTGGCGTCTACACCAACCACGTCCCCAAGGGGAGCCCCTCGGTGAGGCAGTCCAGGAGAGGCCGAGGAGACGGGGACGAGTACAGCTCCAGATCCATCCTGACCCGGCAGAGGAGGAAGGAGGGCCAGAAGACGGTGTGGTTCAAGGAGATCGAGGACTCCTCCGACATCGAGGTGGAGATTATCCCAGACACTGTAGGCCGGGTGGAGGAGGAGACGGAGGAGGAGCTGGAGGGAGAGGTGGAGATGGAGGGAGTTGTCAGAGACCCGGCAGCCCCGCTGAGAGAGTCTGACGGCGGGCAGGAGAACCAGAACACAGAGCCCGGCGAGGAGCAGGACGATGGAGGCAGCTCAGAACAAAAGAAGGGAAGTGAGGAGCGGGAGGGCTGACACAGCTCAGAGGTCAGAGGTCAAACTTGAGTCGGAGGAAACGTTCACGAAACTGAGCTGTTTGTTTTCATGTCACTTTGTGGAGTCGACGGCCCGAAGCAGAAGTGTCAGCAGCCCTACACCTCCAGATACCTGCCACACCTCAAGAAAACCACCGACCCAAACAGTTTGTTTTCTACTGTGAGTATCTCAGAATACAGAGTGATGAAACAAACTCTGCTCCACAACTGAAACCCCATCTGGTGTTTCTTTGGTCTTATTTTGGTAGTTCTGGTTGTCATTCTTCTTGGTAATACGATGATTACCTCACAAACAGACGACCTGCTGTAGCAGAAACAACGCAGCACGGACTCAAAGTCAAGAATTTACTGCAAAAATATCCCAATTCCTCGTGTTCTGTGTCCGGTACCGGCCCACAGACCAGATGCTGGGAACCACCGAGTCACTGGACTGATTTCTTCGTCGAAACCAAAACTACTAAAATAAGATCCAAGTCATGATTCAGCATCTGGTGGGCGACGAACAAAGATTTCTTGATACCACTTTCTACAAAGGCATCATTTATGAAGGGAGTCATTTAGTTTTAACGAGAGCTGTGACTCACGTTTCATTATGGATTCTTTTCAATCTGCAGATTCATTTCTCAGTTAATCAAATAATTGTTTTGCCTATAAAACACAAGAAGAAACAGGAAAAAAAAGCGCCCGTCACAATCTTCTGAAGCCAAATGTGACGTCTTCAAATGTCTCGCCAACAGTTCAGAACAAAAAGGAATTATATTTATTAAAACATCAAGTGAAGAAACACATTTGAGAAGCTGGAACCATCAAAAGTTTGTAGTTTTTGCTAAATCTCTTAATTCTATTAACTGTATTTGCAGCTCGAGTTGCAGCTAACGGTCAACAAACGAAATTCCCAGAAGCCCCGAAGATCCCAAACTGATCTGAAAAGATGTTATTTACACCCTTTTGTAAATAATAATAATGAAAAATAACAAGTTTCAGCTCATGAAACAGTGAGAATAATGTTTTATCGACTCAGTTTAGAATTTGGAGGCTTCTTTATATTTTTTTCTGGTGTTATTGCGTTTGAAAACAACTCCAGCTACATCAGGTGATCCGTCCAGATGAGCTGATCTAGTAAATAATTTATTAACCTTTAATAATCCTGTTATAAATGTTGCCTTGTAGGAAGTGGTAACAATGATTATTTATCAGATTCCCTTTATTTATTTTATCAGTTTGTTCCCGAATAACTTCATCGAATTTTATGAAAATGTACTTTAGTTTACAGGATTTGTGTTTGACGATATAGAAGATTTTATTCACTTCACCTCCAGTCGGGTCGGGAAGCCAAGCGGACCAGCAAACGGGCCACAAACGGGCCACAGACTGACGATAGATGTGTGTGCACAGTGAAAGAGGTCACTGCAGTGCTGTGATTATTTCAGTCTCATCTCCACTCTGCACACTTTCTGTACGAGCTTTACTAAACTGAACCAGAAGTGTTCTGGATTTTATAGTGAAACATGTGAAGACAAACTTTATCTACTGAATACTAAACAGCTGAGAGGACGGTTTTATGTGGACTCTATTTTATTTTATTTTAAAATAACTACTTTTATGGATAAATATACTGTGGTTAATGTGAAGTTGACTTTTTGTACATTAAAGCGATCGAGGGAATAATAAAGTTTGAAGGGTTTGTTGAGTTTTGGGATCGGCTCGCTGGTTAATCAAGGTCGCCTGAAGGATATTATGATATTTAAAAGGAACGGTTCTGCTGTTAGGGAAACATATATATGTGTTTCTTTAATTAGATGAGAAGATCGATATATCACACTCACAAAAATGGTATTTGTGGCCTAATTACAGACTGAGCCTTCAGTCCAAAAAGTTAAAGCTTCTGTTTATTGCCTGCTGGAGAAATGAAACCTACACAAGTACAGAAAAAAGAGACAAATATCATCTCCGTATCTTCTTCACACACTGTTTGATGGCTTATAACAACTACTGGATATCACACAAAATTCTGGGAGGAGCACTACGTCGCTGTAGGTAAAGACTAATGAACTTGAGGCGACGGAGGCCGACTGTGGCTGCACCTGAACGCACCGTAAAGATTACAGCTGATGGCCAACTAGAGGAAACACCTCTGGATACCACCAGGCTGTTGTTCATAAAGGGGAAACATAAAGACTGGAGAAAGAAGATGAAGCTACAGCATGCAGCTAGTTAGCTTAGCTTAGCATCTAGACTGGAAACAGCTACAACAACAGCAGGAACTTCCTGGAGGCCTGTCATCTCCAGAGTCTTGGTGACTGTTGTTCAGTAAGAAATAGTTTCAGAATCGCCACAAGAGGTTTTAGATGTTGGTTTTTGACCAAATGTTTAACAACCTGCTCATTTTGACTTTTTTATGCTAAGCTAAACAGGTGCTAGCAGCAGTAGATGTAGCATTCCAACATTGGGTTGGGGCTAAATTTGAAAATGACAAATCTGTTGAGTTAGAAAGAAGTGAAAGTACGAGACGTGTCGCTGATCCTCGTCTCTGCTGCTACATCGCACACCTGTATCTCAGATGGGACCAGTTGCATTGTGGGTAATGCAACAGCCAGATTTTCATGGGGAAGAAGAAAGTTTGGATTATAAAAGATTATATTTTTGGTTCTGTTGCATTGTTTTTGATTCACTTAGTTTAATAAAGTCCCACCTTTAGTTTGTCTCTGGGAGCAAAGTTAAAGATTTTCCCCCCCATATTAAAACTAGACGACACAGTAAACAAAAGATTTGTTTTAAAAACTGTTTATTCAGGCCAATCACATGAAGATACATCACAAAGTCAGTAGTAGAGGAACAACTTCCTCCTGAAACGCAAATTAAAAGTGTTTGTTTAAAACGGCTCCCTGATTTAAAAAAAAAAAAAAAAAAAGACACTTAGATGTTTTAAAAGAATCAGGACCAACACAATCAGCTGATCATGTTCACTCCTCACACATCCTATCAAATCTGTTTCACACCCGACAAATCGTACAAATAGTTCAGATCAGTGCATTCAGGCTCTACACAGAATCTATTGCTAAATACGGTTTGATTGCAAAGCAACAGAAAACATGTGCAGCACAAATTTACTTGGATTTTAAGCTTTGCACTTGGACGAGTTGCTCCAGCGCAGGATGTGCTTATTTAGACTTGGCGAAGCCGACCCGGTTGTTGTCCCGATCGAAGACGGTGTAGTACTGGCCGATGAAGACGTCTCCCAGAATCCACAGGGGCCCGGCGGGGGCGGGGATGTCCAGACCCATGAAGCCGCTCAGACACATGGTCTTTCCAGCCTGACTCACCTGGACGACATGAAGGAGAACGACACAGTCAGAAAGAGAAACTCAACGCAACAACACAATCAGCTGGATGGATCTGTGTGTGATCGCTGCTCAGACAACAAACAGCCTCCTGCCTCTGCCGGGACACAGAGCTGCACTTGTTTGGTTTGTTATGACGCAACGCTCAGTGACAGAGTTGTATTGTTGGTGTGGGAGCTGCCTCTCTGTCGCCTCCTGCTGGAGGATAAACAACATGTCAGGTGCTCAGTCTCACCTTGAGGATGTACTGCTCTCCGGTCAGAGAGTAAGACTGTCCGCCAACTTTGAAGGTGATGACAGGCAGCGTCGGGACTTTGTCACAGCTCACCATGTACTGAAACACAACCACAACACAACTCTTAATACACACAGTTCATTTGTTTAATTGTAAATCCAACTACAATCGACATGACGATAAAAGCATGATGTTGATCTGATTCCACGTTAGCAGTGACACAGTGTCGTAGTTGTGTTCTGCGTCAGGTGAGTTTCTCACCTCTCCCTGGATGAGTGGAGTGGCTCCGATGGCTTTCTGCAGGGACCTGACCTCCGCTGAGGGCCCGGTGATCAGAGACGTCCCGGTGTCCACGATGGCTTCACAGCCGCTCCCACACAGACTCAGCTGGGTTCCCACTGACATCCTGACACACACAGTCAAGCACATAATGAAGCAACTACTATTTATTTTTTAATTAACCAGTGATTTAAAAAATGCCTGTCACAGTTTCCCAGAGCTCAAGATGATGTCTTCAGTTTGCTTGTTTTGTCCCCCTGACAGCCCCAAATCATGATTTATTCAATCTGTGATTAAACAGTACAGAGTGTACTGATGCTCACCCGTCCATGTGGATCTGCCAGTACGCCTGGCGGGTGATGTTGACGTAGTTGAAGTCTCCGCTGTAGTATTTGGGGTCAGTCCCTCCGAGCAGCAGCTCACCGCCGGGCTCGGTGTCGGGGTTCCTGACATGATCAAAACATTTAAGGAGTTAACGCACCACTGAAGCAGAGAACTGTTTCCTGTTTAAACGTTAAGTAACATCATCATTTATTTGGAGTTGTGTTTCCATCTGATGGGTGTTTAGCTCACCGGAGTCACTGTAACTGTCTGACTGCTTAAATGATCTGCCGAGTTACATAATGTTTCTCTGTCACGCAACAATCTTTACCCACTGTTAGTATAACAATAAATATGAGTGCGGCTTTAAATCTAGTCCAATACATTTATGACGGTTCTCCAAATAAACATCTGTGTTCAGTCAATAACTCATTAAATCAGAAACTCCCTCATACAGTCAAACAAAGTCACCTAACATAAACAAGAATATTCAAAACACTAAATTCAGACACAGACAAGAAATGCTGTCATATGTTCTCTTGTGAGAATAAGCTACCTGCAGCTGTTTGTCCTGCTGTTATCTCCTGCAGAGACACTGTTGCTATGAACCAACAACACCTGCTCGTGTTCGCAGGATGACGGTTTTTCAACATGATGGCAGACCGGCCAACATGCCTGTTTAAGAGTGTAAAGCAGCTTTAAAACTCAATATTTTGTCTTTGCCTTTTCCATCACTCATCAAAATTCTCAGATAAATTATAGAGACCGTCACAGGTGCTGCAACACATGACTGACAGTTCTCCAAAAACACCTGTTTGGAACATTGCACAGGTAAACAGGTCCATTGGTAAAAGAGGGACCTGAAAGCAGCAAACACTACGAAAAACAAAAGGAAGGGAAGTCGGTGGTGGCGGCTCGGTTCCCTTCACTCGTAACAAAGAGACGCTGAGAACAATCGAATTTTAACATCACTAAACTAAAAGGTCACAATTTTTGGTGTGGTGGAAAAAAAGTAGAAAACAGCTGACAAAACCACACAAGGTTCAGTTTGAGTTAAAGGAAGTCCCAGAACACATCTTACCAACTGATCCAGTATAACACTCAAACATTTGTCTCCACAAGGTTTCATCTTAACCATTAAACTGTGTTCAGTGTTTTCTTACTTTTAGACTATTTGACTCGTCTTAGATTGAACGTCTGTTTAAACGTCAGATCTGTTAATTTAGACATCCAGCAGACATGAAGCAACATTAGCTTCTTGTGCAACAGATGAATACAAGTCCAATACTGATTCCATCAACAAATACATCCGCTTCTTTAGCTGCTACCTGCTCTTCTTTCTTCACCAACTAGTCTCTCTCACTCTGCCCGTCTGTGGTTTGGTGCTGATTCAGTCGTGTACAGTGGGTTTGTTAGTACTCTGTTGTCCCACCTGTTCAGGTAGAAGGAGAAGACGTTCTTCTCCACCTTCTTCTGGCTCATGATGTTGTCAAAGACGGGAGCCACACCGTCCACAGAGATGCGTGGGTAGGCCATGCCGAGGATGCCGTCAAACTTGGCAGCGATGAAGGTCACACCGGGCTGCTTGATGGCTTCTCCGAAAAGCTGTTTCTCCACCGCGATGTCTCCGATCTATAAGAGAAAGATTCAAAAACACCCACAAGTTAGTTACTCTACTGAAACACAGTTTATCGTGATGCAAACGTGTGAGATGATCTTACTGTGCATGTGTCCTGACTGAGGTAGCCCGACAGACTGCCGGATCCATACTGGATTGCAAAGGCGGTGCCGTTCTTCACGTATGTGCTGGACTTGGCAGAATTATATTTGTGGTGAAGCACTGACAAAGGAACAAAAAGGGAGACAAGATGTTATATTTAAGGTTGGAGTAGAGATGGCATTTTAAAGTCTCTGTGATAACTACAGTCAGACTTACAGCAGGCGATGTCTAAGAGGGAGCAGTGAACGGAGGGCACCCACAGGTTGGAGGAGCCCGTATCAAACACCACAGTGAAGAGCTGAGGAGGAGTCCCCAGGCCGATCTCACCGTAATACTGCGCCTGGTCGACAGAAGACAGGAACATAATCATCAGTAAAAACAAACTGTCAGTGTCTTGAAAACCTGAGGAGATTTCCTGGTTGCTCCACGACTCTGATCTTTAAAAACCCACCAGTACATAATCCTGGAGCTGATCTCATGTTTTCAGGAGAAGAGATTACAATAATCCTTTAAGGTAGAGAAGCGGAGCCGGTTTAATGGTTAAAACAACAACAACAACATTTTGTTCTCAGTGCTGAGGACGCTGCACAGCTGTCAGTTATTAGGACGCAGGTCAAATAGTTACTGAGTCACGTCTATAAATCACTCGTTAAAGTTTCAAAATGACAGCATGACACTATAAATGATTTCTCCACACAGGCCGGAGCCGAAGCAAACTTCTCCTCCGCGTGACTGAAAACCACTCGGGTGAAAACCTTCATGTCAGAGTTTTGTCGAGTCATCCAGACCTCAGAGCACTTCCCTTTCTCAGCCAGATTAGAAAGCTGTTTTTCCCCTTTTTGATTGAATCTGTGATGGGTTGTTGCTTTGAGTTGGTTTTGCACAAACTACAGAATTATCTGTTCAGATAGTTTTGGTTTTATTTGTGCAGAGTTTGAAGCTTCTGTCTGTAGGATTTCTGCAACATTTCTTGTTTCAGTGACTCCGACAACATTATGTTTTTTGAATATTTCAAAATAAAAACTAAAACACTGAAATCAGCAAAGCACAGATCTTAATGAACAGACAGTCATGCTGCAGTTCTCACTGGTATACATGACAAACATGTCATCTGCACATTGTGTCGTCTGCATGTTCACACAGCTACAAGTAACATTTAAATCAATTTTACAAAAGGAAAGTGATGAAATTCAACCAGTTACTCAGTGTTTTACGTTAGGCCGAACAGCTTGTGGAGTTATTGAGAACAGTTCTGTATCATTTTACTTCATGATGATGGTTTAAATTACATGTTGAATCTCCATCAGCTTTCCATGCTTGAAAAATGAAGTTTTACAACAGATTTGATTTCCACCTGTAGCACTTGTGTTTGTGTGTTTTTTGAGTGAGTGAGATGAAATAAATATTAAATCAAGGGTTAAAAAGATTTGGGAACAAATTGAATAGCTTTTATAAAGATTATTTGTCAGTATTTGTAGTGAAGATGGTTCATGAGGTCTGTGGATTATTCAGGGTGATGGTCAGAGTTTCTGAGGAAATGCAGCAGATCGTTCTGTAGATAAAAATAATCCAGTTTCTGAAAGCAGTTTGGAGATCCATGCACTGCTGAGTAGCAGGCGAATGAGCCCAAACGCACCTCAAAGCTTTGACAGAAGACCAAAGAAGTCCTGACTGTCACCTGATCTCAACACCCGTCAACATTTATCGGGGTGTTTGGAAACAGAACGCCTGAGAACAAACGGTGAAGAAGCTTTGTGGAACACGGTCAGATCATGCTGGGACAACAGGAGTCAGGAGGTTTGTGGAGTCCCTGCAGCTCCAGTGCATTCTGACATTAAAGCAAAAGGGAATAAACCAAATACTAGTGAAGCTTTTCTGACATTTATCTTTTAACTCAAACTGTTAAACTCATTATCACTTGTAATGAAAACACTTTATTACAGTCAAAACAACTTAGTGTCCGATTCTCTGACGTGTAAGCTCTGTAATGGAGAGACGGTTTCTAAATAACCTCGAACATCTTTGGCAGTTCTGTCCTGCAGACTTGTTACTGACCAACAGATGTTCTGATTCTGATGTGTGATGAGACGATACGTCTCCCTGCATCTATTCACCAGGCTAGTTTCTTTCCCCTGATGCATTTATGTGAAAGCCTGAACCATTAAACTGTTTCTGCACTCTCCTACTTCCTTACAATCCAGAGAGGCTGACTGATGTCATCATAAAAGATAAGGTGATTGGCTAATAGGTCCAGTAAAACTGAGAGCAAACAAACAAACTCGGTCAGCTGACGAGACTCAAGAGGCTTAAAGATCAGGTGCCGGCACTGAGTCAGCAGTCATGTGTTGAATGTTCCTCTTCGGTCACTCTCACAGGTTATAGCTGATATTAGCCAACACCACAATGAATCAGCCGTTCTAAAAAAAATGTGCTAGACCTGACAGGCAAGTCTGATTTTCCATTTAGCCTGGAGGATTTACAGAGAAAAGCAGAGGCGGCCACAACACAACAGGACCTTTGTTGTGGCTCTGCCTGAGCTCGGCTTCTGAAGGGTGCATTAGAGAGAGTGAGGAGCCCGCAGGTCAGACGTTTGGAGAGTGATGCTTACGTCAAGGTAGTTCTTCAGGGTTTCTGGAGTGGGTGCATTGCTGGAGGGGAAGCCAAAGTTGTACTTAGTGGAGTGTTTGCCAGCCAGGAGCTCCTCCGCGGTCCTCCCCGAGTCCGTCAGCTCACGTCTGATGGAACGGAATTTCTTTAAGGGAATTCTGAAACGGGAAGAAGAGATTCAGGAACCTGGTTCCACCCACATCCAGTTCCTCTTTTAAAAAAGGACTGAATCAAATTATAGTACGAGTGCGAAGGAGATTTAATCTGAAGACTTCATTTGTAAAGCACAAACGCAACTGGTGGCCCAGCAGATAAGATCTGACCCACATATTTTATCTTTATCTGCACGGTGATATCCTTCAGAGTGTTGCAAAACATTATTCTGCATAATACAGCAAGGCCCGAGAGCAGAGCACACCCAATTATACAAGTTTATAAACAAACAGAATATTATAACCAACATAAAGGAAGGATTGATTACAGGTTGTTGTATTAGACGGCATTAGTTTTAGCCTGTTCGACCTGTTGTCTGTCTAACCTGCACAGCTATAAGGCTTCACCTCTGTTTCCCTCTGAAGAAATGCAACACGACACCAAGTCATACATTTAACATCAGTGCCTGCAAACGTCCACCGTCGGGTTTCTGTAAAAGCCTTTTGGTGTCTATTGGTAAACATGTGACCAGCGCGGCTCTCTGAATACTAAACGTCCCTCCTGCTACACTCAGCAGCTGATGTAGAAGATAGTCATGCGAGTTACAACTGACTCAGTGGAAGCTCTTTTCTTCAACACATGAAGAGTAAATGCAGAGGGCTAAAATTCACAATCCTTCATGAATATCAGCTAATCATGCCTACAAATGCAATGTGTCAGAAAAGTAGTGTAGCATGTTTCAGTGCTTCACAATAAAAGCATTTAGAAACAAAATATCAGACGGGCAGGAAACTAGAAACAAAATGAGATCAGACCAAATAGAAGGTGATTATAAAAAGCAAAAAACATCAGCTGAGAAACATCCAAGAATATATAAAATGTGACTCTGTTGTTAAGTGAGTGACAGCCAACATCAGCACATTCAAGAGTTTTACTAACAGCACCAACTGCTTTCAACAGGTTTGCACACATTTGCTCGTCATTGCTTTGCAGCAGTTGTCACGTTCACTGTTGATTTGTCTGCTTTATCATAAATGTGGCCGTGTTTTGGAAGCAGTGCAGAACCATATCTCATTCATTCAGCCTCGCCGTGTCCCCTAGAGGGGGCCCATCCCCCACTTCAGGAACCACTAGAGGCATCTATTCTGCGTGACTGTGACACTGATGTCAGGAGGCCAAGAACATTTTGTCTTCTGATCGACTGACGGAGCTACTGACACATGTGCAACACAGTTCAATAAACTTAGGGAAGTTTTCTGCAAGTGCAACAGACACAAAAGCTTTTCTTAAACCTTTCACATGATACAGGAGTGGTTTCTCACTTGACATTTTACCAGGTAACTGCTTCAGTTAGAACATGCTGTACCACGCTTTTTTTCCCTTTTCACCAAGTACAGTTGAAGGTGTGAACGAGCCTCACCCTCTGTGTTCCTCCACTATAAAAACACATCACTGTTTGGACTCAGTACTGAGAGTCACACTGACTGAATACTATGTCCTTTCACTCCACAAATATTGGAACTTTTGAGCCACTTCTTTTATCTGACAGAGTTACTTATTACCTCTCAGATTAAGATTTTAAATTTAAAAATGTGGATAAATTCATGACATAACACTGTATGAAATTATCTTAAATTATCCTAAATTAAAATAGTTTACATTCACAATGATTAGGCAGGAGGCTATTCTACTGCCATGACTTCATCAATGAATACTTCCTCCCAGCAGCTCTTGGATTAATTATGTCATCTTCTTCTTCTTCTTCTTCTCTTTTCTATCATGACTGAAATGTTCAGTTCTAGCGCGGTTTTTATATTTAATAATAAAATAAACCACTGAGGTTGCACTTTGTAGTTTTGATGAAGAGTTTTAATCAGAAGAGAAGGATATTCATTTTCATGACTTAAAAAACAAACTGACCTTAAAAAGGACACAGTTTTATACTGTTTCACTTTGTTTATATGTGGCGGACCCTGCCACCTGTCTAGTGTCAAACAGTGTTCTGGGAGCTTATTTTCCTCGAAGAACATCTTATTTATTTACTTCTGGAAAAAATAAATATTTCAGATTTTGTATTACTACCTCATTAATAAACTGTTTGAATTTCTTCTCCAAAACGACACAGTGCTCCTCAAAGTATAGAATGACAAAAAAACACAGATTTTCCACATCAATAACTGTATTTTTTATTGTATTTTATCTATTTAATTATCTGACATGTCTGCAAAGTTTTGCTGTTTTACTGTAACTGAATTGATTACATTTTTATCATATTATCTGGCATAAAACAATAATTACTTTTACTTTTTAGATCCTCTTTGTGTGACCGCTTTGACATTGTCACCATTTCTCCTTGTTATTGTTTGTCATTGTAAGTAAGGGTCACCGATCAATGATCTCTTCTGTATTAATACAGTTTAACTTAAGATTTTACATTCATAACGATCCAATAAAACACAACAAAGGGGGCCTACTTTTAGTTTTAACTTTGATAATTACAGATATTGTGTTGCAAATACTTCCATAACTTTACTTTTAATGTTTTAATGATACATTTTAATGTATTTTAATCGTGTAGAATGGCTAGTTTCACTTCAAATAGTACAATGCTTCTTCCCCAAAGAGATTAATACATCTTCTCCCTTTATGACTCAATTCTTTGCAGCTTGATTGGCCTATTTCAAATCATTTAATTCAAACTAAACCACCTCTTTATAATGTGAAGCTCTACAATCAGTGTGGAAGTGTTGAGACCACAGTGGCCATGAATATAAATCATACTGAAGGTCACAAGATGAACTCCTCGCTGGAACAAACAGTGACAAAGAAACAGAGCAGCTGTTGAGAGATAAACTAGCTAATGTTTGCTAATGTTAGCGTTAGCTGTCTGCGCATGTAGCCGTTAGCTAACTGACAGCCTCCGCTTCAACACACAGCAGATATTTCAGGTTTTAAATGAGCAGTCGGACCGTTTGTGTCGTAAAGCGTTGAGTAACAGAAGGAACATTGTGTAAGTCGCATGTAAGCCCTCATTAGTTCACATTACTCTGCGGTCATGTCGGTTATAAACAACAAATTCCAGCCGGTTAACGTTCATTTCTTACCGAACCAGCGCGTCGGTGGTCAGAACCAGCGCCGCGAACACGAACAGGACCAGGCTCCTCATCGTAACAGTCCGAGAGTCACAGAATCATGGACACAAAGATGACTGAGCACTTCGACTTGTTGTCGTTAAATCACCGACTTTTATCAGCTGACTGGAGGAGTGGACTCACCGTCACGTGAGGCTGAGCCGTTGGGACTGACGTCACTTCCGGCGGTCCAGAACGGCAGGTGCACGCGTCGGCCACCGTACTGACCCCTGCACTCAAAAAGTCTCAGTCATCCTGCAGGAAAGTGTCCTCTGTGATTGATTATGTATTAATATTAAAGACAAGGGGTGTTTATTTGTATTGCACAGTTCAGACACAACTCAAAGTGCTTTACTGGGGCATTAAATTACATTAAAATACAATTAAAATTGCATTTAAAATACACTAAAAACAAGTAAAGAGACATCAAGAAACAAAACATTAAAACGAGTGAAGAAATAGGAAAATAAGCAACAATAGAATAGATTTTAAAATGACAAGACACAGTGCAAAGCCTTAAAAATCCCTCAAATGACACAGCAACGCCTCACACGCTGGAAAAATGAAATGTTTTCACATATTAACTAACTTTTATCCAATTACCCAAATACTGTCGATTAAATGTTGGGCAGTTTAATTTATGACAAAACATATTTTATTTGCTTTTCATGTGTTTCATGTGTAAAAAATCTTCTTTTGTTCAATTTTGTTGCACACTGTATTTTCACTGATGTTTTTGAAATGTTGTTAATTGTATGTTTCTCTTTCTTTGTATTTGGATGTTTGAATGTTGTCTTATTGAATGTTTTAAATGTTATTTTTATTTTTTTATCCAATGTTTTTTCGGATGTCCCTCTGTAAAGTGTCCGTGAGTGTCCTGAAAGGCGCTTTGTAATAAAATTTATTATTATTATTATTATTAAAAAAATCTTCTTTCTGTTGTTTTCTTTTAAATGTTTTTGTTTTACTAATCCAGTTTTTAGTGTCAGTGAGACAGGAAGACAGAACATGTAGGGGAACAAGGTTCATGTTCATGTGGAGAAGAAAAGTGGGATAAAAAGGAAAAACCTCATATTTGTACTCATGTACAGTACTTGAGTAAATGTACTTAGTTACATTCAGGCACTCATGCTTTCACAAATATATATTTTGCATTTTATTCAATTTTTTTCTGCCCAGCACGCCGGGAAATATTTACTTGAGATGTTAATTATTTAAAGGCTGCTGGCGTGTCAGTGGGCACGTCGTCGTCTCTCCAATAAATAAACTCCATGTTGGTGTTTTCGCTGTAATGACGGGGACTGAACAGCGAGTGGCTGCCTCATCCCACAAATCAGAGGCCGACATCAGGAGTCTCCTTCAGCGTTCAACCAAACCTTTCACTCTCAGTGGGAAACTCTGAGCTATTAAAAGATAATTACAGAAAGGCTCTTTCTTCATTTCCGACACATTTACATACTGACAGGGAGCTATACGGATAATTGGATATTTAACAGCATATTTAAAGTCAGAGAGCAAGACTGATTGAAGAAATAACACAATAAAGCCCAAATATGATAAGAATTGACAATTATCCTTCAGTAAAATGTGTCATTTGCATAATAAACTGACTTGCGTGATTAAATCTGCAGGAAGAATAATCACACAGGAGCAGCTGCAGCACGACTGAACTGAAGGATGTGAAACCTGTTAACATGCTGCTTCAAACTTACAATGACAATCTGTGTTTGTCGTTAGCAGGTTCAAATAACAGCAAATCCTCCTTTCTGCTTCTAGATAATTAATAATAATGATACGTAATGGGAGCTTTACATTAATGAGGGCACAGAAAAGGACACAAACACAAATAATAATCAGGAAACTGTCACAGAAGTGTATTCCTGCTGTTAACCGGCTACTTTCACTACTCAGTGTGACTAAAGCATATTAAGAAATGAAAGTGTCACGGATGACTCTGTCAGGATTTGCAGTGCGCTTCACGTGGTGTTTCTGATTTCGTGACATCGGCGCCACATGTTTCAGTCGCCTGCTGTTGCGAAAATGAACGCGTGGTTCAGAAACGGCTGAGTCATGTTCAGGAGCACGAGATGAATCTGTTAATTCTGCAACTTAATGCCTGAAAAATGACTTCAGACAGAATCCAGTAATGCTTTTTATAGTCGAGCTGCATCAGTCAGAGATAATAAGAGACGTTTTAGAGGATCAATAACAGCTGTGAACGTAAAAATTAATATTTATTGTTCTCTGGTGTTTAATTGTCAGTCATGTTGGTCGATCTCGGTCGTCATGACATTCATGGTCCCCAGAGGATGAAGTCAGATGGGGGTACAAATACGGCACTGTGTAAAAACTTATATTCTCTTAACTTTATGGGAGAGAAAAAAATATCTAGAACCAGAGTCCAGAATTAAAGTAAAGTTGGTTCATATGCTGTCGATTATTGTCTATAAGAGGCCGACAAAGTCATAAAGACACAAAGAGGAAGGATGAAATGAACTTGATCATCGTTACAAAGCTGTAAAAAAAAAAGCTGTGTCATCCATTTAAAGGCCGACTGGCGTTCGTCAGCAACAAAACAGTTCAATCGGCATTTTGATGTGAATCTTTAACGCAGCATGAGACAAAAAAAACTAATCACATGCCCAAAAACTGCAGAGCGCTTCATGTGCTGATGGGAAAGTTCTTTAAAACCACAAGAACATTTTTCAAACAAAGACAAACTGCAACACCAAAGAGGAACCCGGGTCACAAGCTGAAGACACCAACAGAGAAGTGACTCAGATTTACAGATAAAGGAGGTGAACACGTTCATCTGTGTCTCATGATGATATCTCCTGATCTGATACCACAAAAAGAACAACTAACAGGAGACAGAGTGAGTTTATTGCTTCATTTAGTCTGTGATGGAGACGTGACGGCAGACGGGACTGTGTCACAGGTCAGCCTTCATTTTCCTGCCCGGTGCAGAGAAAGTGCAGATCGGAGGGAAACAATCTGAACGCTGATGGTGTCATTATTCTGTCGCCATTACATCGTGCACACAACATTTACTTTATTGATGATACACCAAAGCAAAAAACACACCTATTTCCAGTTTGAGTAACAAAACGTTCACCTCACAGTTTGATCGACTGTTTGAGTTTTGTCGCTCTTGACGTTGAAGCAGAGAGTGGAAGATAAAACGTATAATTACGATGAATTCTTGCAGGCCGACACTGGTCTGATTACAGTTTATCACTTGTCACTTTCGGTCTGGGATGGATTTTTGAGGTCTTAATCCTACAGAATATACGTGTGTCTGAGGCAGCGGTGTGTTTCCAGCTGTGAGACAGCAGATTGTGTTCATCTCTCTCCTGTTTCAACATGACAGCTTCTCCTTTGAAACAACCCGTTCATCCCCAGGTTGTCAGAAACACATTCTTTAGTTCAGACTGCAGCAAAATCAGATTTGACAGACTGTCTGCTATGATTTGGGGTTTGGTGTCCAGACATCAGCCTTTCTGGAAACAATCTGGGTACGCAAAAAAAAAACAGATTTGAGGCGGAAGCCTGAACCAGGCGGGTCTTTATTATCTGTGTGCAACCGGCTCCGTCAGAAAGACTTCCTGCCAGACAGACCAGCTAAAACATGGTTAAAGTAAAACTCTCGCCAAAATGCAACCTCGGGTCTTCTTGTGAATGTATATGAGTCAAACCTTCGTGTAAAAGCATATCTACGATGAAAGAGGCACTTTTAAGATTTACCGTATTTTCATTTTCGGGTCAAACTCATTTTCAATGGGAGTGCTACGGGCACTTTTACGATAGCATCAAAATCTCTATTTTTAAAACAGTAAGAAGTCTCGACACAACATGAAACTTTGCTGGTAGTATCACCAGGGTCTCTACACATGAACACGAGCATTGAGAACATTGTTTGTGTACACAGAGTTTACTAAAAAGAAGGTTTTTGAACAACTCACGTTAGCAGTAGCTTGTTCCGCTCGCCGCCGTCCTGCCAGTGGAGAAGTGTCGATCTCAGAATGTGAGGGTTAAGGTGGAACTACTGTCTTCCAGCAACAACTGTCCACGAGATCTCACGTGACTTTTCCAGCTTTTGATTTTAGTATTGTTTCTTATATGAGGCTCCTTTTTCAACTTCAAGGTCAATATTGTTTTTCGCTAACAACAAAACAACAAATTATCCTGCATTTATTTGGAACTAAGCTTTAGGAGCGTTCCACCTTAACTGTCCTCCAGGTTACGTCACATTCTGAGATCGACACTTCTCCACTGGCAGGACGGCGGCGAGCGGAACAAGCTACTGCTAACGTGAGTTGTTCAAAAACCTTCTTTTTAGTAAACTCTGTGTACACAAACAATGTTCTCAATGCTCGTGTTCATGTGTAGAGACCCTGGTGATACTACCAGCAAAGTTTCATGTTGTGTCGAGACTTCTTACTGTTTTAAAAATAGAGATTTTGATGCTAACATAGTTTTTCCCCCTAGCACTTTCACTTTAACTTTATGAAAGGTCGCAGCTTGGTCAGCTTTAGGAAAATGTGGATGACTTTTGTTTTCACGTGGGACACAAACCTCAGAGTCCTGTGTTCGACCTCCTCCCTACACGTCCTTCTGATACAACATGAGGTTTATATCGGAGCGACTGGACGTATGAACAGCTGCTCTGAGCCTCTTATTTTACCAACACGGGTTTACAGTGGAACTAGTTGAAGCCGGTTTGTCTCATAAAGATATTAAAGGGCACCATGTTCCGTGTATGAGACACCACGGATGAGACAAAACATTTGTATGTGGTAACCTTGAAACGAGGGCCGACTGTGCTGGTGTGTAAGAACTTACCTGCAAAAAGGTTCAGTATGATTAAAACGAGCCGCTTTGAACCTGGAAAAGGAACTAGGAGAGACAATCTCTCTTTAAAGACATTCATGGTGTTACAGTCGCTCGTACACACAGTCATGTGAGCTGTGGTGTGTAGAATGAAACAAGAGACCTGGAGAGAGAATTTCAAATCCTGTTAACAACGCAGCAGATCAGGGATTAAGACAACCATGAACACAGAACACCTCCGCTCTGGCATCTCCCGTCACCGCTCTGTCAGCTCAGTCGCCAGAATAAAATACTGGCGGGTTAACGTTTCTGCAAACCACATTTGTACGTGTCATACATGTGTGAGCTGACTGTCACCTCATGAAGTGGGCGAGGCGGCTGCCAAGCAAGTGACCGCAGTTCAATACAGCGTTTCAATGTGTGACATCACTTCATATTTACAGCGAGACATCGGGACATCTTCAAGCGATTTATGAGGCGACAAATCCACGACTTTTAGGCGAAAACACGCCCATTTTCTCACCCTAACAAGTGGGTTTTGTGTCTAAACTTACCCAGCTAACCTGATCAACGTCTGTGGTTTTGCAGAAACGTTCACTGCCAACATTATTCAGGTGAATGGGAAACAACTGTCTGTAATCACGAGAGTAAAAGTTGGCAAAGTAAAACAAAACTACAGATCATATAAAACAGTTTTCTCTTGTCATATCACTGTGCATGTGCTGCTCTGTGCAGGTTAAGGCACATAAAACACTTTGTTAAAGGGATATTCTGGTGTAAATTTAATCCATGTTTAATTCGTGAAACTGTGTTAGACTCCCTCTCGAGAGATCAAGTTAGCAGACCGCTAATTTACGGAGTTTTATCAACCTCAGAAACTACCGCACGACAACAATACACTGCAGTAAATGGATCCAAATATAAACCGCCACCAAAAAGCCACAAATAATGCTCAGAACAGCACCAAACTTCAGCAACAGTACAAATAGGGTCTCAGCACATAGTCCGGGGCATCTAACCTCCGCTAGCTTAGCTGGATTTCTATTGTGAAGCTAAAAACAGACTTCAACTCTCCTCCATCAGCTTCCGGGTCGGGGAAGTCCCGACGCGACGATTACCGAGTGCGGTTAGAAATGCTCAATTCCGTTCTTTTCCCTGTCCGCTCTCGATAATAACTGTTATAAACTGGCAGGTAAGACACATATGAACTTTGATTGCTTTTCCATGGAGTCATAATCATACATTTTCATCCATGAGCCGCGGAACTCTACTGCACTCGGTAATCGACTCGTCGGGACTTCCCGTCAGAAGGAAGCTGCTGCAGAAGAGTGGTAAATTTAGTCAGCTTTTCTGTAGAAATCCAGCTAAGCTAGCGGAGGTTAGATGCCCCGGACTATGTGCTGAGACCCTATTTGTACTGTTGCTGAAGTTTGGTGCTGTTCTGAGCATTATTTGTGGCTTTTTTGGTGGCGGTTTATATTTGGATCCATTTACTGCAGTGTATTGTTGTCGTGCGGTCGTTTCTGAGGTTGATAAAACTCCGTAAATTAGCGGTCTGCTAACTTGATCTCTCGAGAGGGAGTCTAACACAGTTTCACGGTGTGTTAGACCATGGATTAAACTTACACCGGAATATCCCTTTAAGGTTTGGAAAACATCATGTTTTGGCGTAATTCTAAAAACTGGAAATAGTCCTGATGTCTCCATTAAAATATTCAGTGTTTTCACTCTCACAAACGCTGACATGCAGACTCGAGCTCGGCTCCAACAGCATCACCTCCTTCTCTGGATACTGAAGTCAGGTAATGAACATGTGCTGTGAACGTGGTATGAACCATTTTATATGCACAAATTTGGACTTACATGTGGTTTGCAGACACTAACTGCCAACATTTTATAGCAGCAGTTGTGCTGGTCTGTAATAAAGACACACAAATGCCTCCAAAAAAGTACTTAGTCACGTTGCACACCTGGTCAGTCGCTGTGAGGAACTGAGCCGTGAATATCAAACTGTCAGATATAAAAACTGCTGGACACAGACGACTAATTCTGTCATTGGGAAGGGGCGGAGGGAGGAGATTCAGACGCTGGTCGATGATCCAGCAGGCACTTTGTTTGGAGCGTTGCTTCATTAATGGGACAAAAAATCCCTGCAGCCAGTTTCCAAAATCTGTTGGAGAGCCTGAAGAGAGTGGGAGCAGATGATTAACACACTGTTTGAACTGTAACAGACGGGATCTTTGTAAAATGCCAAACATGTTGCATCGTCAGCTTCAGTAAAGATATTTGTTACAATCACTGAAATTCCATATTACTTGTGTTCCTTTCTTTTTCTCTTTTCTCTCCTTTAACAAAGTGCAGTACAATAATTGCATCAATCTGTGTGAGTGCTGTGAAACCTCCTCTTTAGATAAACGATGCAGGATGAGCAGCAGCACTGGAAGCTTCTCTTAAAACGCTCCTTTGTAGCTCGACTGTTGGACGCACACACGGCCGGTCAGCTCTGCAGCCGCTCCTCCTGGTGATCCGCCCGGCAGCAGGTGCCGAAGCATCTCATGTGAAATGAACTGAAACGATAACAGATGATCCGACATGTGTGGAGCCAAACATGAGAGCGAAAAGATCATTCATGTCCTGAAATTGGATGGTAGCCTCTTCTTGTATTGATCTTTTTTTTTACAGAGAACACAACAAAGCGCAGACTTTGTGTGACTTCTGCCTGTTTAGACGGCTATAAAAAGACCACCTGCGCCAGATTTAGTTCAGAGAGAGATGCTGTCACTGGAGCACTCGGGCTTAAAATTGCCAAAAGCTTTGTAGTTTAATTCTGTTAACTTGTCAAATCTGATGAATCATTAATGGAGCGCTCACAACTTCCTCCGTGATGCCCTGAATCTCAGCACAACACATGATGGACGCTCTGCTTTGTCTCACATAGTTCCTATTTTAAGAAGTTCTCTTTAGGCTGTCTAACACTTCATCAATCACTCAATTCAACTTTATTAATACATAAGAGATAATTGAGGGGCGACCCTAATTTACAACGACAAACAACAACAAGGATGTAAAAAGCTGTAATGATTGTTTAATGTTGGATAATTTGATAGAATGTAAAATAACATTCAGGCTAAACTTTGCAGATCTGTCAGATAATCTAATCTCGGTGTCGTTTTGGAGAAGAAATTCAAACTCAGAATTTTAATATTTACAATTTTATTGAGGTAATAAAACTAACTCAGACATTTATTTTTTTCCTCAAGTGAATAAACAAGCTGTTCTCAGAGGAAGATCAGGTCCCAGAACACTACCTGAAGCTAGACAAGTGGCAGGGTCCGCCACATGTAAACAAAGTAAGAAAGTATAAATTGTGTTGCTCTTTAAGGTCAGTTTGTTTATTCTGTTTATTCAGTCGTGACAACAAAGAGAGTTTGTTTTGCTGCTGTCATGGCTGATGATAGAATAACTAAACCGGCTGCTTCCTGCTGTTTTCATGATATAAAACAACTCTGATGCGACACGTTCATTAACCCCTTTTAGATAGAAAATGCAGCACATTTGCAGCCAGGTAAAGGCTGCAATCTGCAGTCTTGTCCGTGTGAAATGGAGGTGTAATATTCCTTCTTTTAAAAAAAAAGCCGCCACTGGGGTCGGCGGAAACATGTGACGTGACGTGAAGCATGAAGCTGGGCGTGAACAGTGACGTACAACACATGTGTCGTAAGAATATTTAGCCCTGTGATATCAGTGTCAGCAGCTCAAGGCCGGCAGGATGCAGCATAATCATGAATGGCCGTTGCCTCGTCATGGGTGCTTCCCCTCTGCTGTGGTATTAAATGTGGCGACGCTTGATAGATTTACTTAATTATAGACTCGTGGCCCATATTCTCGCCTCCTCAGTCAAACACATGCGAATGTTAAACTCCGCTATTAAAGGAAGCCAAGTACTAACGGCTGCGGCCGGCTGCAATACTAAAGTCTGCGGCTGGAGGCGGGGCTTGACCGGCTGGACATCAAGCCCCGCCCATGACACGCACGTCACACGACCGGCTGGACTGCCAAGCCCCGCCCATGACACACACACGCAAATCGGGTGTCCCACAAAAAATACGTCACCAACTGACATGGGAAAGGGCGGCATTTGGTGTGTGACGTCACCTACGCGACTTGTAGTCTTTCTGGTTACGGATTCTTCTAAATTTTATTTTACAGTAGTTTTACAACAAACTGCTGATTTCTCGGTGTGAAACATGATGTTTTAAACAGTTAGAGGTCATATTTTTTTCTCATGGCACAATTCAATCGGATCATGAAATAAAACTTTGACTCCCGTTCACTTACATGGAGCCTTTTTCCGAGTTAAGGTCCCATAGTGACCATTACTTCCTGCCTCCGCTTAGGCTAAAATGCTAACGCTACTGTCGCGTAGGATATCTCTCTCTCTTCACTCACCGACATCACTTTCCAACAGAATTTGTCCTTTCTCCAGTTTCGCTGGAGTGGACTAACTTTGGGGGTGATTCCGTGAGGGCAGGGCTTGACCTCCCGCCGCAGACGTTGGTATTGCAGCCGGCCGCAGCCGTTACCCACTCAAGGAAGCGTGCGGTGGAGCACTTTGCCCCCTCGTTCGAATTTGTCTTCAAAATAAGAGCTTTACATTGCACCCCATTGGAGTTCAGAACTGGGTTCTTAGCGGGGGGCTTTTAATTTGAAAGCAGTGACCGTTAGTAGCTTACCACTACAACAAGGGGACAACGAAGACAGCTACAGAGACCGAGGAGACGCTAGCATCTCCTGGATCTCAGCGGCTGTCCAGTTGCTCATCTTGACGTCCGTGGATGAAATGAAGGACTGACTGCTGTGATCAGCTGTTTCCTGGTTTTAAAACTCCCCGGCTGTGGGTCGCACAACAGTGCAGGTCATTGACACCTCCGCCCACCTCACGCAATTGCCAGCACATCGGATTTAATGGAGCAATGGAGGTGGCAAAAAGTGTTCCCTCCTGGCCGTCAAATTAGCGGAACAAAACAGAACCTTCTGTCTAAGAGGCCGTCCACACAAAAATGCTCTTTTGTTGGAAACGCACATGTATTGCATCGTTTTGGCCGTTTTGTTTTATTTGCGGACTCACTACTGCTGTAACAAAATAATTTCCCAGTCTGGGATCATTAAAGTAATTCTATCTATCTATCTATCTATCATCCACACGGATCCTGAAACGCAGCACCTGAAAACGCACTTTTAAAAAAAAACGGGTCTCAGGTTGGAAAAATCCAAAAACGCTGCCCTCGCATTTTCATGTGGACGGCGAATACGCATACTTTCCGAAACGATGACGCCATCGCCCCGCCCCTCGACCTCTAGCCTCCGACCTCTGAACCCCGCGACGTCTTATAACAACAACAACAACAACAATGGCGGACTACATGCTCGTGTTCGTGTTTCTTGCATCTTACTCTCCTTGTAGTTGAGTGTGAGTCGCAGCAGCAGTTCGACCTCATTATCAGTCCACACAAACGATTCTGGTTTCCTTGCACTCACCATTTTCTTCTTCTTGTTGTGTTCGGTTTCTCCGTCTACTGTCTGTTTATTTACAGCAAGCTTAATGCGCATGCTCCGTCTCTTCTTCGCCGTTTTTTGTGAATTTCAAGCGCCACCTAGAGGCCTGAAATATGAACTACAGCGTTTTTGGTCGTTCTCAGTGGATCCATGTGGACGCAAATATTCTTAAAACGATTCAGAGAAAGACAGAGGAAAAAAAGATCGTTTTCGTACGTGTGGACGGCCCTAAATCAGCGGAACCAGCTGCTAAAAGGACGGCCAGATTGGCAGCTTGCCGAGTGTTAAAGAGTACATCAAGAAGCCACGCAGATCACTTTACGAAGGAGTTTGAACTCGTCTCTTGGGTTCATCATGCTGAAGTGTATCTTTCACATCTTCACAGGCAGGTTTCTGATTAAAAACACACAGCGGGCTCCTGCAGGCCGGTTTCATTGCGAGTAACAAGTAAGTAAATGAAGTTCTCAGCTGCGAATGATCCCTGAATAGAAGCGCTCGTGCAAAGACGCTGATTCTGAAGGAGCTCTCTTACATGCGCTGAGATGTTTGAGGGATATTTGATGACAGGAAATGATCCGCGTGATGTCGCCTCGCGTTAGAGTCGGTGTTGGGCTACATTCACAAAACGGCTGAATGAACAGATCGCGTCTTTCATCGAATCCCAGCCGCAGAGAGTTACATACGGTGTCATTTTACTTCAGCTCTCTGCTCATGCTTTCAGTCGATATTCAGTTAAGGTTGTTTATTTGTGCGAGACTGACCCAAAGGCACCACGAGTCTCGGCTCGAGTACTTATAGAGACGAGAGAGAGCGGGAAAATGAGCTGGACACAAAATGACAGAAGCCAGAAGAGTGAGAGAGAAGGAGCACTTTCATATAATCACACATCCACCCGCGACACAAACCAATGAATTTAAAACGAACGTCGACCCAGTTGGACGGCTGATACAGACGACCAAATGTTTCTCTTGAGTGTGGGTCAGAATTTAAAACGGTTGTCGCTGGTTCTGCTGCTGATTCGCCTCCTCGTGAGCGTGATTCACCGCACAGCGAGAACAGACAGGTACGAGTCAACGAGACGCTCCGAGAGAGAACGAAAGCAAATGCCAGGAGGAAGATTTCTGACCTTATGTAATGGATCTTTAATTACACGCTGTTTGGCAGGCTAATTACCCCTCAGCCTCGGATCTGTTTCCTCGAATAGAGCTGCGTATATTTGGTGGCAGTTTATATGTATGACTCGTTTCCCCTAATGGCGTTCTTTTTGCTAAAGAGCTAACAAGGACTTGTGGAGAGGTTTAGAGGCAATTTCCCGAGCGAGTCGGCGAGAAAACTCCCTGCGACGAGCACAAACTGCAAATTACCGTTAACAATTATCATCAGCAAAATGTTGTGCTAATTAAAAGTTTCAGTTTTCAGCATCTCTTCGTTCTCAAGCCCCAAATTATCTCGGAGCAAATGAGATATATTTTCAATCTTTCCGTTTCCTTTTCAGAGTTTGGAAAACAGCTCGTGTTGTAGCCGTGAGGGAGGAGCGTGACACGGACAGGCTCAGTAATTACAGGCCGATCCCTGAGGTGCGTTATCTGGCAGAGATCCTGGAGACTCTGGTGAATAATCACTCGAAGGCATTTCTTTCCAAACCCTCCATCTGAGGCTTCAGAGCCGGCCGCTGCTGTCACTTTGGTTTAATTGACATTTTATCAGATTTAGATTAAAAAAGGCAAAGTGTGGCTCTCCTCTCTGAGCTGTTTAACACGTGTTAAGTGCACGCTTTCTCTCCTCCAGTAGAAGTTCAGACACAAAACTCTGGTAAAAGTAGAAGTACTGATTCAGCTTGTTTACTCCAGTAAAGTAATAGATTACAGGCTCTGACATGTACTCAGAGTATCAGAGTAAAAAGTCTCCCTCTGAAGGACATTTGTGGTCAAAGCTAACTGAAGCTCACGTCATATTAATAGAATTCAAAGACTATTAAAGTTAAAGGTAGAATCAGTAGGATTTGTCCCAGCTGTTCCTGAACGCACCACAAAGACAGTTGATTGTTGAGTCTCATTCCCAGGACGTCAAATAGACACATGTTGGGTTGGTAAAGCGTCCCGAGCAGCAACAAAGAGAGAAAATCAGAAACTCTCTGCAGATACGAGACACTAACACGCCTTTTCTCCACATTCCAGTCTCCCTCTCTGTCTGTTTACGCCTTCTTACGGCTTTTACGTCTTTGTCTCGTCTCGCTGCGTCTGCCGTGCGTGATGTGCTCTGATTGGTCCACATCAGTCTGTTGACACCAATTAATTCCCCTCAAATGCATCAAAGTGAAGTTACGAGGCTGTTCTGAAGCTGTGAGGAGGAGAAAGTTCAGATGTAGAGAGAAGTCACACAGATACCTGAAACATGTACTGAAGTACAGTAATAAAGTATTTGTAGTTTGTTATTTCACATCCATGGAAAATGCTCGCCATCATCTTTGCCTTCAATTATTAGAATTAATATGTTTTTGCTGCAGCGTGACGGTTAAATGTTGATTAAACATGAATATATCCACATTCAAATCATTACCTACAATTGACTGGACTTTTCTAAAGTCTACAGTGGAGACGAGACCGTGAACGTGTCTGTGTGTTACAGCTCTGAGATCTGTGATGGGCGACCCGGCTGCCTGGACCCTGAATTCAAAATTCATGAATTCTGGAAATTCCATTAAAAATCCCATCAGTGGTGTTTGGTTTATTGAAGGTGGCTGGAGGACGATGGTCCCGACACGCTGTCGTCCCCCTCGATGTCATCTCGAAGAAAGAGCTAAATCAACAGAGTCAGTTTCCTCTTTTCATCCGGGATCGACGCGTCCTCCTCCTGAAGTCGACGACATCGTGGACGAGACTTTGTTCTCAGATCTCTCTTTGAGATAAAGATGTTTTTTTTTTTCTCTCCGCTGACATTAAACGCACACGACGGCTCGGGACTGCGGGCGCAATGTGAGTTTCATAAATGAAGTGGTGTTTTCCTGTGACGGCTG
>NC_044190.1:37835944-37848444 GCF_900880675.1 Sparus aurata | reverse complement strand
ATTCAACTAATTTCTGCTTTGTTTCCTTTTGCGACATTCTCCTGACTTTCACTTTGGAGACGCTGGAGGTGAAGTCCAGTGAAATGCTCCGTCGCTCTGTGGTGGCTGTGCACAGTTTGGCAAATCCGAACAGCGTGGTGAATCTGAGAAGCATGAAAAAAAAACAAAAAAACTACTCCAGCACCATTTCAAACACTTTGGGTGTGATGCAGCAGTAAATGCAGGCTGGATGGAGACGCAGCCACAGTCCGCCTCCTCAGTCTGTCACTGTCAGCTCAGTTTACTGGAGGTGAAACAAACAAACGCCACGAGATCCATTACCAGAGAAACGGACCTGTTACAATCCGTCAACACGCTGTAAGACACTTTACAAACTGTCATAATGTGTTTTGGTCTGCAGTTATAGATTGCAAATTACAAGACGTCCCTGCTCGGACACCTATAACCTGCTGCCTGATGCATGCTGGGAGAATCTGCAGCAACTCTGACCCTGAAAATTGAATCCGTCATAAAAAATAACCACACACAGAGAGGGACGGAGATTGTTAGCTGCTCGCAAAGAAAATAAACAAACACACACACACACACACACACACACACACACTCACTAACAGTTGGTGAGTATAAATCCTTCAGCGCGTCACGAACACACTCCTCCAGAACGTCCCGGTTAATCTTAGAAACACACGGCCCAAAATAATGCGAGGACGCCGGTGATGAATATCTGTGACCTTAATTTATTTTAATGTATTTTTTATGAGACTGGCATCACAATGCCTCAGTGTCACGGCTTCATATTTCCCCATACATCAAACCAGCCGGCCCGGGTTTAATGGAATTTCCAATTTGGGGCTATTTCTCAGGGCAGTAATGGACGCCGTCAGAGGAACCACAGCCTCATTAGGAAGACGCATTACGCAGCTGAGAGCCGACTGAGCCGAGGTGAGCTGAAGAGGCTCGGCTCCGCGTTACCTGCGAGCTCCGACACTTTCATCAACACGAGCCGCTGCTGTTAACGCTTTATTTACACCACACGGCTGTTGTGCACCTACACCTTTATTTAACTCATGCTCCACCAGTGAAATCCATCAGAGCCGACTGGACGGGAGGAGGGAGGTGGAGAGCAACACGCAGTCGCTCCAGGAGAGTAGCTCCATTTACTTAAGTGCTGTTCTAAAGTATGATTTGATTGGATTAGCATAGTTTAATAACACAAAAAGACATAATCAACAAGGACATTATGATGTATTACCCCCTGACTCCAGGTCAGCAGACGAGCCAAACGGAGAACTCAAAGTTCACGTCACGTTGTTGCTCCTTCCACACTGATGTCTGCTCATGAGTCTGATGAGGGTTTTAATTAGTTATCTGATGCTGTAATAAGGAGGTTGAATGCTGTGATTGACAGCTGAGCCCTGCATGAATGAGTGAGCAGCATTTTTGCACATCTGGTTCTCTCGTCTTAAAGTCTGTGAGGTCTGAAATAAGGTGTGTGGGGACCAGAGGCTGAAGATATTTACATGTTTTGTTCTCTGACTTAAAGGGATATTCTGGTGTAAGTTTAATCCATGGTCTAAATCACTGTGAAACTGTGTTAGACTCCCTCTTGAGAGATCAAGTTAGCAGACCGCTAATTTACGGAGTTTTATCAACCTCAGAAATGACCGCACGACAACAATACACTGCAGTAAATGGATCCAAATATAAACCGCCACCAAAAAGCCACAAATAATGCTCAGAACAGCACCAAACTTCAGCAACAGTACAAATAGGGTCTCAGCACATAGTCCGGGGCATCTAACCTCCGCTAGCTTAGCTGGATTTCTATTGTGAAGCTAAAAACAGATTTCAACTCTCCTCCATCAGCTTCCGGGTCGGGAAGTCCCGACGCGACGATTACCGAGTGCGGTTAGAAATGCTCAATTCCGTTCTTTTCCCTGTCCGCTCTCGATAATAACTGTTATAAACTGGCAGGTAAGACACATATGAACTTTGATTGCTTTTCCATGGAGTCATAATCATACATTTTCATCCATGAGCCGCGGAACTCTACTGCACTCGGTAATCGACTCGTCGGGACTTCCCGTCAACAGGAAGCTGCTGCAGAAGAGTGGTAAATTTAGTCAGCTTTTCAGTAGAAATCCAGCTAAGCTAGCGGATGGTTAGATGCCCCGGACTATGTGCTGAGACCCTATTTGTACTGTTGCTGAAGTTTGGTGCTGTTCTGAGCATTATTTGTGGCTTTTTGGTGGCGGTTTATATTTGGATCCATTTACTGCAGTGTATTGTTGTCGTGCGGTCGTTTCTGAGGTTGATAAAACTCCGTAAATTAGCGGTCTGCTAACTTGATCTCTAGAGAGGGAGTCTAACACAGTTTCACTGTGTGTTAGACCATGGATTAAACTTACACCACAAGCTCTTCCGTGTGTTAAAAGTGTCTAAATGAGACTTCAGAGGTTGTCGGGGACATTTAACGTCATTACGGTGAACACAGAGACTCATCTTCTCACTAGTCCGAGCATCACTTGGAGATATTTCCCAGCTGTAAATCAAGATATTGCGATCTGCGACGTGTGAATGAGGTGAAACTTCAACTCAGAACTGCAGCGAAGCCGCGAGCAGAAGTAGTGAAATGCCTCATCAGCTCTCTTTTCTGAGAAATATACTAAACTCACACATCCAAATAATATATTCAGCCCATTAAAAGTTGTTAATGAAACTGAAAACAATAAAATACCTCAGAGATGAAAGATGAAAATAGCTGAATACAACAACTGTGAAAAGTATACTAAGCTTAAATTTGTTGTGGTGTAGGTCCAGTCACACACACACACACACACACACACACACACACACACACACACACACCTGACGACCAAGTTTAATTAAAATCAGGCCAGTAGATTATCTGTAAGACATGAAAACATGATCTCACTGGCCGAGGTAATGAGCGACGGTGAGTGTTGTGTTTTTAATTGTCTGTATTTCAGACGTTCTACACGAAGACGACTCAGTGTTTGTTTGTTCGTGTCCTCGGCGCTCACAGCAGGCCGGTGGGCGGATTACCTGCAGATTAGATGCGACGAACCCGTCTGGGCCAAATTTAGCTTCACGGCTACTCGTTACAGCTCGTTAGCATCGTCTCTCTCACACACACACACACACACACACACCTTCACCACAAACACTCAGAGCTCATCAGCGTTCAGGGGAATCAGATTTTATAAAGAAAAAGACTTAATGAGCTGATCCACGCTACAAAGATGCTGCTTCATTAAATTAGACGATGGTAATTATTCTGGTCGTACTCTTATTGGGATTAGTCTGTGTGTGTGTGTGTGTGTGTGTGTGTGTGTGTGTGTGTGTGTGTGTGTGTCCGAGAAGAAAGGCGTTTGGCTGCCGGTCGAGCAGCTGTTGATCGGCTTCACCTCCAAAATGACTTTTTCTTTCAGGTGTGCTCAGAAAAGAGTCCATCCCATCGATCTGCGCTCTCCAGGTGAACTCAGAGCGTCTCTTGTGTTATTTGTGTTTGCGGACGAGTCATTTTCTCTTTTCTCATTAACTCTTGTCTTGTTTACTTCACTGTCAGCGTGTGGTGTCCCCGATTGTCCCTGAATGTCTCTGGAAGACGTGGTAGGTGTATTTATTCAACAGCTCAGACACAAAAAGCCATGAAGGAAAGATATAAAAGAAACAAATGGAAATATATTTATTAAAAAAACACATAAATAGGAGTTTAAACACAACAATACAACAAAATACAATAAGACAAATCCAACACAATGACGGGGAAAGAGAACAGTAATAGAAATTATGATTAAAAAAAATTGGAAAAGTTGATTAAAAGTTGGAGAATTTAAGTTTTCTGGGAGTTTGTTTCAGAAATGTGCACCATGAAAACTTCTTCTGCTTCTCCAGGTTGAGTTTGGACTGTGCGGACAGTGAACAGACGGGCCTGAGACCCTCTGAGCGGTCCGGATGTACAGCAGAATCAGAATCAAGTCTTCTGCAGAGATCTGAGAACTGGACTGATGTGGTCTCTCCAGGTCTTGGTGAAGGTTTAGAAGCAGCTTTCTGAGTCAGCTGCAGCTCTCTGGAGGTGTGAATATATGGATTTTTTATAAATAAATAACGTACATTTTATTCTTAATATATTTTATATAAATGTCAGCAGGAGTCCATGACTAACCTGCATCAAGACTTCTGGTTTGGACTGAAGCCGAGTTCAGACTGTTAATATTTCTTTGGCTCGGTTTTTCTCGTCCTTGAGACGAAACGCATGAAATGAATGAAGCTTTTGTTGTTTCTTAGTATGACCAAAGATTAAAAGGCTTTTTGTGTCATATCGAGAGAAACCAGATCAATAAAAAGATCTAAACCAAGATAATTGCACAATAAGAAAATCGACTTGATGCTTCAGCTGTCCGACGGCCGTTCAGAAGCAGATAATCGGTCCTCCTGTCTCCGTCTGTTCGCTGCAGACGACTTCTACGTTTGTGCCGAACAGAGACAGTCAGTCATCATCACACACGTTTCATCTCCATTATTCTCTTCAGTGGCATCAGTACACAAAGTGTGACGATCGAGGTTTTGAAGCTTTTGAAGAAAATCGTCGGCAGGACTTCAAACGTAACATCTGAGCTCTGATGAGCTTCAGTCCAAACAAATCAAGCCTCCGACTGCCATGTCTGTCAGTCAGGACCCAGATGTCCTCTGGTTCAGGCTCCGTGGACCTGCTGGCCTCACTGCTGTGTACTGTTAAATCAAACAGCTCCCATGAGTAATGAATACTGTACACGTGCCAGTGCAGCACAATGCTGGAGGCAGTGAACAGAGGTGCAGTGAAATACGCTGTTCTCACAGGTATGATGTGTAAAACGTCACATGAGCAGTCAAGCTGTAGGTACAGAAGCTCCTGAGGGACAAATCAGAGCTGGAGGAGAGAGCTGAGGTCAGTTATGAGATCTGGTGTCTCATGACAGACCTGCAGATTATCCTGTAACACCTGGATTACTGTCAGACAGCAACCAGCCGGCCGGCAGGCGTATGACTCACCGCTCCGTACTGTACAGCAACATCAGTGCAGCAGCGTCAGCAAGAAACACTCTCGTTTCAAATAGGATCCAAACGTGTCGTATCAGTTGTGGTCTTTCATCGTCCTTAAAGGGATATTCCGGTGTAAGTTTAATCCATGGTCTAAATCACCGTGAAACTGTGTTAGACTCCCTCTCGAGAGATCAAGTTAGCAGACCGCTAATTTACGGAGTTTTATCAACCTCAGAAACGACCGCACGACAACAATACACTGCAGTAAATGGATCCAAATATAAACCGCCACCAAAAAGCCACAAATAATGCTCAGAACAGCACCAAACTTCAGCAACAGTACAAATAGGGTCTCAGCACATAGTCCGGGGCATCTAACCTCCGCTAGCTTAGCTGGATTTCTACTGAAAAGCTGACTAAATTTACCACTCTTCTGCAGCAGCTTCCTGTTGACGGGAAGTCCCGACGAGTCGATTACCGAGTGCAGTAGAGTTCCGCGGCTCATGGATGAAAATGTATGATTATGACTCCATGGAAAAGCAATCAAAGTTCATATGTGTCTTACCTGCCAGTTTATAACAGTTATTATCGAGAGCGGACAGGGAAAAGAACGGAATTGAGCATTTCTAACCGCACTCGGTAATCGTCGCGTCGGGACTTCCCCGACCCGGAAGCTGATGGAGGAGAGTTGAAATCTGTTTTTAGCTTCACAATAGAAATCCAGCTAAGCTAGCGGAGGTTAGATGCCCCGGACTATGTGCTGAGACCCTATTTGTACTGTTGCTGAAGTTTGGTGCTGTTCTGAGCATTATTTGTGGCTTTTTGGTGGCGGTTTATATTTGGATCCATTTACTGCAGTGTATTGTTGTCGTGCGGTCGTTTCTGAGGTTGATAAAACTCCGTAAATTAGCGGTCTGCTAACTTGATCTCTCGAGAGGGAGTCTAACACAGTTTCATGATGTCTTAGACCATGGATTAAACTTACATTGGAATATCCCTTTAATCAAGGCAGATTTGACTTTTTACAGCAGTTAGAAGAAGATTTGAAGATGAAGACTGACGGATGAGTTGTCAAACTTCTGTAAAAATCTCCTAATTACATGAAGAGCAGCACAGAGTCCAATTATATCCGTAACTAATCACATTGTTTACTTCTGGCCCTGACAGATAGATAGTTAGTGTTAATGCTAACACAGGTTAATCCGTTACATTCACTGTTCAGCATCCGCCAGCTGAACTCCTTCATCGTTATATAAAATTCTGTGGAAACTTACAAAGGATAAGATGAACCGCAGATTTTTGCTCTATTTGAATCCTCCACATCAAGTCTGTACTTTGGTTACATCAACATGTTTAATCACAATAGACACGTCTCACGGCAAATATCTAATATTTCTTAACATCCACGTTTTGGCTGTCACTCCCTGATTTATCTTTCCGTGTGAAGTGCTGATCTGTGGGACGCTCTTCCATCAGTTTCAATAACTGTGCCGGCAGCTCGCTGGACATCGAGTGGGAGTCACGATCAGCACACCTCATCTCTGAGCTGTTCCACACTGATGGGAACAATCAGCTCCACTTTTGCTCCAGTGTTATTTTATCTGCAGTGCAGCTCACCTGATGCAATCCCCCGACTGTCAACCTCTGACATCTCCTCCCAGAACGAGGATGAATAATTCATCTGTATTAACACGAGTAAATTCATCACTTTGGATGATTCTGGACATACAGCAGAGGTGTGCACAGACCTGCATAAGTGCTGAGGCTGAAATTTCATGTATAATCACAGGAAAAGCATCTGCGTGTTGAAGCTGAAAGCACCAACAGATGATGAGTGAACTTCAATGTAGGAGGTGTTGTTATATGGACACTTCCAACACCTGAATATATGATGCAACGTCTCCTTTTCAGTTTAATTAAAGGTTATTGGCTGTGACATCTCTGTGCTTGAAGTCTGGTGACACAGGTTGAAAACAAAAAGCAAACTTTAATGAGTTGAAGTCCAAAATCGCACACAATAAAATGGCAACAAACTGAAGACGAAACAAGAACACAGGGACAAACCAACAAAGACTGAAATACAACCTGAACTGACGAGGAGGTGCAGGTGAGGAGAATCAGGAGAGCAAACAAGAGAACAGAGAAAACACTGGAGACGGGATTCAGTAGGCTGATGTGAGAAATGTGACAGGAAGTGAATCTACAAAATAAAACAGGAAATGACCAAAAACAACCCCAAACCATGAGAGGGTTTCTGCAGGTTTGAACAAGTCAAATTCAAGACCTTTAAAGACGTTTTTAATACCATTTTGAACTAAATTTAAGACCTACACAAAGTACGAAAAAGTAAGGAAAAGTGCGGTCCCAGAATCACTTTCAAAAATAAACAACTTTTTACATCCAAATCTCCTCTTGCAGAATGTACGCTGCACTTCAGATTCATTATGAGGATTTTAACCAACTGAATTCTGGTTGTTCAAGCCAACACTTATTAAATTAATATTTTCCCATAGTTGTAGCAGATTCCGCTGTCAAAGTCTTTCCAGAACTATTTAAGACTTTTTAAGGCCTAAAATTGAGATAAGGGCTGTCAAAATGACGTTCGAACATTCACTCTAAAAAAAACACAGGTTCGAACCATTTGAATATCTAGATTTGCGCATTATGTCAATAACAGAAGGACAAACTAAAACAACGATACATTGTATAGGTGTTTTCGGGATACGGTACCTCTGTTCCAAGGCTCTGAAGCCCGTGCCATCAACGATACTGATTGGCTTCATGTCCTTGCATATGAACGAAGCAGGTTTCAGAGAGGGAGAGACACAGCTGTAGGTTACACAGCTTGCATACAACTTTATCTCGAGGCTCCGCATTTTTGCCGTCTACCGACCAAAATCTGAAGTATTTCCAAACGGGGCTTTTTAGGTTGCTTGGAGTCCAAACCACTCTCTCTGCTGCCGAGTTGGGCTCTGAACTTTCTGCCATTTCGTTTTTCTCTCTGCCATCGGACTCTACCACGGTTTTTGTCGCGTCTCACTTACAGCAGTGAGTGACGCTTGCAAGTGCGACTCCTGTGACCTGTCGCCCACACGCAAAGGTTCGAACCTTTGGTGTGTTTCTTAGTTGAATATACATTTTCACAATCGAAACTCCCTTTTTTAAAATATTTGAATATATTCTCTATTTTAGAATATTCGTTGACAGCCCCTAATTGAAATTTTAGACTTTCTAAGACCCCGCTGAAACCCTGCATGACAGTCTGGTGCGAAGAGGTCTGTGGTCCACCTGGTTCTTTTGCCAAAAACACGTGTTATTAAAAACACCCAGCTGTTTCACACCTCAGATCCCATCGTCTACACTCGTCTCTGCCTCGTTCTGATGTGACACGACTAACTTTAGCTAACATTGCTAATTATACGTAAAGTTGCATCTTCACTGTTTCACTGTGACTTCATTCATTTATCTCTAGCACGAACATGTTGCAGACTTGCAGGTATTCATGTAATACTGCGACCCGGCAGGACGCTCAGCTCCTTGCTTATAATTTTACCCAGTGAAAAATCCCCCGTTGGCCTCGACACGAGTTCAGTTATGACTCTTCATAGTTCACCAGTGATCTCTGAGCAAACAAGCCTCCACACACACATTCTACCAAAACACACTGATGAATTTTACAGAACGACTTTCTGTTGAGGCTCCTGAAGCAATCAGACTCTGATTTAAGATCGCACCAACGTGAGACAGAGATGGAAAGAGAGAGAAATTGATGCACAATTGCAGAAAGGCTTCTGAGCCGGCTGTCATACAAACACACAGCCGGAGCACAGCGGCGGCGACTGTTCGTCCCGACAGAATACACAAACAGTCCCGTCGCCTCGTTTGTGTTCATGAGCCGAGGCAGCGATTCGCCTCACGTTCGCTCTGAGCTCATTTCATTCTCGCGGGCCGTCAGCCTTGACAGTATTTTCTTGGTCCATAATTATCTTGTTTATTTTCTCGCAGCTCATTTCTGTTGTTTGACTCTATCGACTGAAGATATCCTTGAATTATTTTTGCTCTTTCCTCTTTTCAATGTGTCTGCGAGTCCATTTGGCTGATGTTGGTGTTTTGGATCTTGTTTTGTGATTCGTCCTTCGCAGCAAACACACTTAAATCACGTCTGTGTACAACAGTGTGGAAGAAGAAAGGTTAAGAGGGAGACGGAAGAAGAGAGTCGATGCGTACGAGCACAACGACAGTGAGGCGACGGCTAAAAGTGACAGCAGAAGGCGGCAGACAACAAGGACAAGCACATGTGGATAAAAGCGGAGAGTTTAAGGTGCTATATCACAGTAAAATATTGCTCTTCAACATCAATACATCATAACAAGGTCAGCTGCAGCCGCTGCTGTGAGACGTGTTCGCCGCTCAGCTCTGAAGCCGGCTGAAGACGGAGCTGATCTGCAGTCAGTAAAGTGCCGCTCCGTCTCCCCTCCTGAAACTACACAACAACTAACACTTTGTTCTCTTGAACACGTGATTTAAAATGTATGTACGTTTATTTATACCAGTTAATCGTCGTGGATCGTCTGCAGACTGTAGAAAGACGCCGCGAGGAGCTGATGCCGTCACGTCGTTAACAGGAGAACTTCCTGCTGTTGATCTACTGATCACAAACTGGGTGTACGACTGTAACTGAGAGGCTGTGCAGGTTCTGCGTGCAGGTGTGTCCTCGGAGACGTTTGCTCTTCACCTGACAGCTGTCACAAACAACCGACTGCACCCAGATGCAGAACAAACGAGCTGCAGCGTCAGTGAGCGGTTAAATGATTAACCTAACCAAGTAGTTGCAGCCATGAGGTGAAGGTTCTGAAGGTTCTGATGCAGGTCGGTTGAAGACTACATGTGAACTGTGAGCTGCATAATGTCTGAGAAAAGCTTTCCACACAGAGACTCTGCCAAGCAACAGTGAATGATGGGATACCTCGTGTGTTATAGTGGACGGGGATGATGATGATGATGATGATGATGATGAAACAGTCATTCACAACACATTTGGGTCAGAACCTTCCTCACAAAGGGAAACAATAGCAGCAGTGCGGTCGCAGATGGTAAAACAACACAACAAAAGGCGAGTTTTAATGAACTGATGTCCAAAATCAAAGGAAGGCGATAAAAAAAGGATTTCAAGAGCACAAAAAATTAGATGACCAGGACAACAGGAGGATGAAACAAAAGGGAGACACAGACGGAAATATAACGAGACACAGGTGAAACTAACAGGATGGAGACAGGTGAACTTGACACACGAGGATAAACCTACCAAAATAAAACAGGAAATGGAAACCAAAACCCCAAATCGTGACAGAACGATCACGTATAATCAGGCTGCACGTCAGTACTTCTTTTCACGTCGTATCCTGAGACTGTTTACAGACGATCACACTTTGCTTCACTAAAATGTCAGTAAATATTTAATATAAGAAATCCCGAACATTATTCAAGGTAACCGTGTTTTCATGTGGTCGTCCGTCACTATGAGAGAGGGAGGAAGACGTCAGCGGGTAAAAGACTGAATATATGATGTAAATAAAACATCAACACATCAACTCGTCCTTGATTATTTGTGCCTGGATCACGTCAGCCGTCCCCCGGTGGCCCCGATCAGTCCGGTATGTATAAAGTGATGCATATATTCTCTAACATCGTCAAGGTCGCCGGAGTGAGTTGATCTGAACGTTCACCAGCCTCGGTTTTTATCCACGGAGCTGTGATAAAAGTGTTTTTAACTGCTGCAGCAAGAAAAACTGATTATAAAGAAGTGTTTAATCTGTCCTCCCATCAGACAGCAGACAGCAGGAGGAGGAAGAGACTGAAGGAAAAAGTTAAGAACAGTGAAGAATGTGCACTTCACCTTCCTCAGCAGCTCGTCTTCACCGCGAGAGACGGAATAATAAGTCAGCACCGGCAGGATTCTACCATTATTTAAGTAATAATGATGGATGGAGGGGAATCTCACTAAGCTTCACTGAATGAGGGGGAAAAGGCGTGTCTTAATTAAAAAAAAAAACAACAACTCAAGGGCAGAATGAATGTGTGGATGTTCCTGAAAGTTTAAAACATTTATATTAACAAGTGTGCAGCAGATAGAGCAGACGCACTGTTGTAGACAGATAATGAGAGATAACGAGGGAGAAGAATAAACAGAGATGGTTAACAGAGATAAGACGTTAAAATGGGAGAGGGATAAAGATTGGTAGAGGCAGATAAAGACGGAGACAAAAGAAAATGCTAATTTCAGGGAGATAAACAGCTGGTGGAGATAATTCTCCAGTCAGGAGCCGTCAAACTGACGAGGACTCAAGCTGACGGAGTTAAAAGAGCCGCAGCCGAACATCAGATGATGGAGAGGAAACATTTAAGTTCATCTCGTGTGTGAATGTGAGAATGTGAGGGAGGTCACAGTCTCCTCTCAGCTTCACACAGACCACTTCATCATTTATTCACCACAAACTTTTAACGAGCCCGCGGGCCAGAGCATTATCAGAGCCTTCTCAGCCCCAGGCTAAAGGAGCTGTTAGCCCCGAGCTAACGCTGTGGTTACACTGAACACTTATCAGCTGCACATGGAGCTCGTGTGCAGCAGGATGTTCTCTTATTGGCCGAACCTGCAGAGATGTTTGAGTTGAGGGCAAAAGAAGACGCTCAGCTTTTGTTTTCAGGATTGTTTTTTTTCAGATTTTGGACCCAGCAGACCCAAACTAACTTTTCACCATGTTAGTGTTTGATATTGATAAAGTTCAGCCACAAGGCATCTCATCCTCCACTGCATTCACATCACAACACTGCTGTTGAATAGCTGTATATATATATTTTCACGGTGGTAAGGTAAGTGGATGCTCCTCCTGGATTTAAGCTGTTATATTTTCTAATTTTGACAATCGAACAGGTGACAACACATTTGTTTAGGTTTTAAAGAGTGTGGTTGTTGCAGATCTTGTTAAAATAGGCTGATATTGTATTGTATGGGTTCTTGTTCAGATGATTATATCTGTAAATATCTGCTTGTTGTCAGTCGTTGCCATAATAAAAGTAAATATTCACATATTCTGCAACTTTTTGACACTTTAATACACGTCTCTGTATAAAAGGGCGACACATGCCTCATGTTAATAAATCTAAATAGATAACTGTCCTATTTTGATCTTGTGTAGCGCACTGCAGTGTTGCCTGGTGTACTCAGTTACACCATGTTTAAGACAGATATGGTATCCACCAACAGGTTGCTGTGGAAGCGGAAAATTAATATCACACGAACTCTTGAGGACGGCAAACCAGCCGTTCTCCTGCAGCAGATTGTTGGACTATGATGTCAAGAAGTGTTGAGATACAGATGTTCCTCCTCGAGCTCGTAGCCGTCGCTGCCTACAGTCCCTTCTGTTGCAGCAGCTGCTCCACCATGTTCAGTGTAG